>NW_015169185.1:686931-750641 GCF_001447785.1 Gekko japonicus | reverse complement strand
GCTGCCGCTCGGGCCCGGAAACCCTCATCGTATTCCATCCAGGCCTGCCCGGTGTAGCCCGTAAAGGCTTTGTATATGATGTCAAAGTATTGCCACAGCGCGGCAGCCCGCCAAGGCTGGTGACGCACAATCACCCCCGCGTATATGACAAACCCCGAAACCCAATTTGGCCAGATCCTGTCCACCCTCCTTCTCTTGAGGCGCTCCCTCTCCCTGTCGTCAAGGTCCTCCCGTTCCCTCTTGTCAAGCTCCCGGAATAGGAGCGTGAACACATCAACATAGGCTCCTTTGAGTATCCTCTCCCTAGTGGCTACTGAAAGATGATCCCCTAAAGGCATGGCTATATCGCCCTCTGGCGGCAACTTTTTGGGGGCCGGCTCATAAACGTGGTCCCCGGCGTCCGGCGGGTACCACCCCCCGTGTCCCTCATCTTGTGAGGTCCCAACCCCTGCTGCTGGCGGCACGAATTGCCACACCCCCCGCGGGTTCGCCAACCCGGCCGTGGTGACCGTTCCAGAAGCCGACGATGACCCCGGAGCCCCCTGTTCTTTTGACCCCCATGGCCAAGAAGCGCCCTTCTGGCTGGGCGTGCCGGCCTTACCATCCTGATTCGCAGCCTCCTCGGGACCGTCGTAGACCTCCAGTTGCCGGCTCCCGTCGCCTCCTGGCCCGGACTCCTGGTCCCCCTCCGGTGCTGTTGACTCAGAAGGTTGGCCGTCCTCCAGGCGCGCCACCCGTGCCAGCAACTGCTTAATAAAGGGAGAAGCGTCAGGCTCCTTGGGCTTCTTAGGTGGGGGCGGAGAGGGATTCCCCTGCCCAGTGCTAGCCCTCTGCTGCTCCAGGGCCACAATTCTGGCCACAAGCGCCGCGGTAACCGGGTCGCTCGCCTCATCTGCGGGCGCCCGCGGTGCAGGGGCGGGCTTCCTAGGCGCTGGCGCCTTGCCTGCCGCCTTGCCCTTGCCCCTGTTTCTTCGTGGAGGCATACCCGCCGCCACGCCTTGAAGCGTGTGCTTGCTACCCCCAAATTCCTCTCTAAGCTGTGGAGCCCGCGCCGAGAGTTGACCAGGTTCCCCTCCCAACCGTGGAGACCTGTGAGCAGATTGCTGCCAAATTCCCCAATAAGCTGGGGATACCTGTGAGCAGATTGCTGACCAAATTCCCCTCTAAGCTGTGGAAACCTGTGAGCAAACTGCCGCCCACATTCCCCTGTAAGCTGTGAAAACCTGTGAACAGATTGTTGACCAATTGCCCCTATATGCCGTGGGAGTCTGTGAGCCATGTGGCCACTGTGTCCGTTTAGCCTAGGCGAGGCCCTCCTCCCCACCCCCAAAAGTGGAAAGCCCACGCTAGAGGGCAGCCCAGGGCAAAAGCTGGGAGGCGCCAATCCCTAACAAAGGGGTCAGACCATGCGCGTCCTGAAGGCGCCCCCTGCGGCCCCAAAACGCCTTTCTTGTCCTCCGCAGGTCCCTCGCTGCCAGGCGCTACCCGGCCTAGGAGGGCGCAGCCAAAGTTCCTGCTGGGATTTTTCTACAAAAAAAAGCCCTTGGAATATCTGTGTAGAACCACTCATGTGGTTCTCTAGCTAGTGTCACAGTTTTCTTGCTGAAGCTGGCCCAGCCACAGTTCCTCAGAAGCAGTCTTCCAATGTGAATCAAAGTTCTCAGGGCCTTCCTTCTTGCTTGAGTTGCCAGATCCAGGCAGGGAAGTACCTGGATATTTTGGGGGTGGAGCCTGAGGAGGGCAGGGTTTGGGGAGGGGAGGAACTTCAATGGGTATAATGCTGTAGAATACACCTACCACAGCAGCCATTTTCTCCAGGTGAACTGATCTCTGTCATCTGGACATCAGTTATAATAGTGGGAAATCTCCAGTCGCCACCTGGAGATTGGCAACCTTGCTTGCCAAGAAGTGCTCTCACTCTCTCTCGCTCTCGCTCTCTCTCCCCCCCCCCACCAACTGACTGACTTACTTATTTATTTATTTATTTATTCAGGTATTTCTACCCCGCCCTACCCCGCGAGCGGGGTAACTTGAGTTAAAACAAAGGTTGTCCTCCACAAGAACTTATTTCATTAAAGGGAGGGCCTGCACCAGACAAAAACTTCCTCAAACAGAGGCCTTTCAGCAATTCAATTACTTGCATAGAAGCTTCTGAAAAGTTTCTCCCCTCTTTTACTTCCCTCAGTTTAAAACAAAAAATGACTTCACCTACCAAGTTTTTAGCGAGCAAACTCACTCCCTACATTTCTCCCAATATGCAAATTAAGTAGTTGCACTTCTCCACACAACAGCCTATATTCCCACAGCTACGATTAATATATCTCAAAAGCCATTGCTGTGCATTTAAACATTCTAACAGAAAAGACTATACCATGAAAACCAGGGAGCATTTCCAGTTCAGGTGGACAAATTGTTCACCACCACAGCTGCAAAGGCCTGGAATTTTAGAGAGTATAATTCTGATTCCTAATAGCAAAGAGAGTCTGACCATTTCCATATTTCTCCAGATTTCTAATCAGGTGTGAAAACAGGAGTAAAAAATTTTCTTCATTCTCAACATCCTTGCCAATTCACACAGAGGTAAGTGTCACATTTTTAGCCTGCAGCAATAGAGACTGTGCATCAACTTCATACTCGCAACAGAAGTGGAAAAAAGCTGCTAAATCAAGTGTCCCAAATGGATGCCAGCTCCTTAAAAGGAAACACTATTAAAATCCATCTATCTCTCTTCAGCTCACTATCTTGCCTCTGCAAAAGGTCAGATAAGTTCTCATCCCCAGAATAACAGCCCATTTTATTTATTGTTGTTGTGTACAGTTTGGAAAATTCAGAGTGCTCTTTTAAGGACTTCTGCAAAAAAGGCCAAGCCTCTATAGGCAAGATTCTCCTCTCCATGTTTTTTCAAGGACAGGGAGACCTCCAGAAAGAGCCCAGTGCACTGAGTGCCTGTGTGTGAGAAGGGGAGCTTTGTGGAGGGATCCATTTACAAGTGGGAATTGCACCTGCCAGGGATTGCTATAAGCCATATCAGGACTTAACATGGTTTCAGGTGTACCTATTTGCAGTGCCTGGGTTCAGCACACAATAAATAAACCACAAGAGACAAACAGAGAAAGGTATGCCTCCATGCGGTCCATCACAGACAAAGTGACTAAGTAGGGAAATAATCTGAGTCCAGTCCTTCCCTTTCCTGCTTGATTGGGCACCCAGCAAGCCAGGCCCAAATGAGAAATGGAAGGCCCATGACTGTCCCCCAAATCAGCATCCATCCTTCCCCCGTTCACTCAGCCAGGGTTGACTAAGATGAGGAGATGGGCTATGGGATGCACATGCAGTCTTCACATTACCTGCAGAAGCCTCGTTCCTGCATATACTTCCAGGTGTGCCTATCGTGGGACAAAGGGGCTCTGTAGTTATTCCTGTGAATGCAGCTTCTGTACTCTTGATATATTGAACCAAGCTATATAACTCTTTTTCCTAAATCTCAAATAGCTTCTTGCAGCATAGGGTTGCCAATTCCAGGTTGGGGAATTCCTGGAGATTTGGGTGATGGGGTCTGGGAAGGGCAGGGTTTGGAGAGGGGAGGGACCTCAGTGTATAATGCTATAAAGTCCACCCTCCAAAGCAGTCATTTTCTCCAGGGAAACCAAACTCTGTTGTTTGGAGATCAGTTGTAATTTCAGATCTCCAGCCCCCGCCTGGAGGTTGGTAACCCTATGCTGCTACAGCTAGACACTTGCAACAACCGAGATGAGGGGCATAATACTACCAGTTGATTACAGGTTTGTGATTTTGTTGCTGAACTGATAAATATTTTGGACATAACAAGAGGTAAATGGACATAAGTGTGTTTCAGTACATGTGAGCATATCCAGGATAAAATCAAAAGCAGGCAGTGATCTCTTTGGAAAGTGGAGAAGAAATCCCTTTTTCTTTGTTCTTTTTGCCCCTGTGGATATATCATGCCAACGCATCTATACTATGAAGTGCAAGCAGATTTTTTTTTGGGGGGGGTGAGATCTGGAAACAACAACAGAAAATGGACAGGGCTGTTACAGTGCCACCATTTCCTTCCTATCCAAAGTTGTGAATTGTGTGTGATGTCAAATTAAATTCCCCATTCCTCATGAGATACAAAGGCAAACTTTAATTCTTTCTGCATTGCACTTGTCCCTCTGCACAGAGCTTTAGTAAATCATGCCCTTGCTAGACTGTATCCCAGTATAACCACAACCGGCCTAAGTGCCTGCCCTTCACCATTTTTACATCATGATTCATATACTCTCCCTGCACTTTTGGACTGCTTGCAATTGCTTGTGACAAATGGCTGTTCAGTGGACTCTCTGCTTTACCTTTTCAAACTGTTGCCATGGTTCAGAGATAAGTCAGCTAGTGTACACTCTGCTGTCTTATGGTAAGTAAATCCCCAGGGTACACAAAGAAATAGATCCAAGCCTACTTTGTTAGTGAATTCATGAAACCCATTTAGAGATGAGCACAGCCAGTTTTGAGCCTGAGGCAGGCAATCCAAAGGACATCCACAATGGTGAAAGTATAGTAATAAACTAGTTAGTTGGCAGTTTGCTTCCTATTAATGATACCCCCATAATCTGCCACCCTAATGATAGGCAGACTCTGAGCCCACTTTCCATTCTGTAGCAGGTCATCTGCTGAATGATCACCTTGTAGCAGCTGTGACAAGATTTAGTTTTGAGAGATATAATTCAGGACACAATCCTACAATCCATTTCAATTGCATTTGTGTGGAAGAAATTTCTGCTCTCCAATGTCACTTACATATCAGCTCTTTTGATGGTGGTGGTGGTGGTGATTCCCAATGAACTATTACAGGGAAACTAGCAAACTGAATCAGCAATAGTACAATAGAACAAGATACCCAAGAAAATTGTGGAATTTCCTCTGGACATTAAAGAAGAAACAAAGTAAACACATGTCAGAGCTGGTTTAAACTAGAAGAACTGCAGTGCATTGGAAGAACGAGGGCTCCTGACTCTCTCATGCTTAGCTCTGCTTATGGTTTGAGCTACAATCTTTACTGTTTACACATCTTACAAATTATTTAGGGTGTTAGCCTTCTCTTAATCACTTGTTTAAAAGGAAGTGAGTAAACCACTTGTTTAAAAGAAAGTGAATAAAATTACAAATATGATAAGGTCCTTATATGCTGTATACTAAAGGTAGGTCCATTCTAACTATGCCAGGAAAATTTCAGGAAAGTGCTGCTGATGTGATGAAATCTGGCTCTGATCAAATGGACACCATTTCACACAAACAGCTCAGCACATGGAGTGGTATTCAAGAAGACTGTAGTCTAAATGGCAACCATATTCACATTTTTCACTTATTATAAACAAATGCATGTGGAAACCTACAAACTGCACATAATAGGGATGTGTGCTACCCACATTTCTCCCAATGTATGCAGCCCATATTTGTGTGAAAAGAACACACATTTTTACCATGTACATACAGATTTGGTATATATGATGAATCCTGAAAAATCCAGTAGTCAGCGTATACACAATAAAAAAAACCTATTGCCCCTAGTCACACAACATGGTGACCATGCATATTGGGAGGATCATGGATAGCGCGTGATCCCATTATGCATGTTTGGTGCAATTCTAGTATGCTGCATGCATGATTGTAACATCTGACAAGACTGTGAGCCATCATCAAAGAAAACGAGTTTCTACCAATGTATGTGGTCAAAGAAGAGTTGTTTGCAGAAGAATAATTGGGAGAACTAGAAGGCCATATTTCACAAGTGGAGTTTCAAGTGTGTCTGTGATTCGTTTCTCATGTCAATAATAAGTATATAAAACCTCCGTTGGCAAGAATGTGCATACAATTCTAAAACCTGGCTCTTCAGCTTTGTATCTGCAGTGACAACATTCCTAGATGAACACAAAAACCGCAATTCAGGCTCAAAAGCTCTTTTGGTCTGGTGTAAAAATGCTCCACTGACTAGGTATAAAATAAGCATTTGATTAGTTACATCCAATGATTTCCATGCTGTGACCCAAAATCGTTTTAAAGATGAGGCATGTATTTTCAGCTCTTCTCTTTCACCCTCTAGGAGGAACAGCCCAGTTACATTTTTCAGACAAAGCCTGTTTGCCTTTGTTTCAATAATTTTGATTTTAAAATTGCAATTGCCAGCATTTAAATCTATCCTTTCTGCTGCCATTTGTCTCATAAGTGAACGTGAGGAACTTTTTAATCACCAGTATATGCATTTTTGCACTGAAAAGCTGGTGATTTTTTCAATGCCTTTGTAAAATACATTTTATAAGTCTTCATAATGCTGCAGAAAATTTAGCAACATAACAAAGAAAAAATCCTACCCAATACAATAATGTATTTGTTAATTTTTTTGAAGTTGAATCCATTTCCTCTTTTTCAAACACCTTTAGTTGCAATTCTCAGATCATTTCAATGGGCAGTAAATGGCTTGGAGATCATAGCCTCTATCTATAAACTTGCAGAGAACCATATCCATATGTGCCATTGTTTACTGAGTAACAGCACAGGCTTCAGAAATGGCCAAAACATTCTAAACTCAGTCAGGCTGAAAAAGTGTTGTTCTGGCTTCTCCCAACAGTGTCTCTCCTAAGCGGCCAAACAAAAAATGAAGCATAGAAATAAATATGTTCCCATTTCCAGATAAGCAACCAGTTCCTATTCATGCAGCATGTCCTATTGATTTCAATAGGATAAAAGTCCTAATAAGTAAACTGAGAACTGCAGGCAGAACCTACCCTTAATTCCCCACCTATTATAGACTAATGCTATTCCATCTTCAAAGCACTAAGCTGAAAGTTCCTTTACAATGGCAGAGGCAGCCTAGCACAGAAAGAAGCATTGATGTTCCTTGGCTGCAGTGTCCCCTCATGTTCATGTGTGATCCTTTGGCCTGTCTTTATTCATGGCCATCTGTTTGGAAGTCATAGTTCCTGCAGGCTAGTTAGTACTTTGGCCAGAGTAGGCAGCGTTTACATGGGCATTCTCTGTAACACTGCAAATGACATCTGCTTGGCAGGCAGTGGTTCTCTATGCAACTGATGGTAACTCTTGACCCATCTCCATTATGGGATCCTCTGTATATCAGACAAAGGAGCAAGAGTAATAAAGCTGAAATAGATAGGCACATGACTGCCAGTGTACTACAAACCTTGTGAAACCTCAGTGGTGCATCAAAGGTTTGCCCACATCAAGAGCATAAACAGAGACATGCTTGGTGATGGTCAACCCAAGAGCATATTTACTACTCAGTATAAAAACTTCTTGAGAGTCCCTTGGACTGTAAGAAGATCAAATCAGTCAATCCTAAAAGAAATCAACCCTGACTGTTCCCTGGAAGGCCAGATAATGAAACTGAAGCTCAAATACTTTGGCCACCAAATGAGAAGGGAGCACTCACTGGAGAAGACCCTGATGCTGGGAAAGATTGAAGGTCAAAGAAGACGGAGATGGCAAAGGATGAGATGGTTAGACAGTGTCATAGATGCAACGAACATGAAATTGAGCCAACTTCAGAGGACAGTGGAAGACAGGAAGGCCTGGCGTGATCTGGTCCGTGGGGTCGCAAAGAATCAGACTCGACTGTGCGACTGAACAACAACAACAATAAAAACTTTTAATGGGGAAGGGATTTGGGGGGATGAAATCTTAATTTGTTGACAGAAATCCTTTCCATTTTGTGGAAATTTCAAGTGGATCCAAGCCTTCTTCACCTGTGCTCCCAAACAATGTTCGTCCATGTTATAAAAATGTAATTAGTGTTTCATAGTTGTTTTAGTTGGTAAATGATAATTAATAATTCAATAAATAAATGCTTTTTAATTGAAAACTCCTTCTGTACTGATCACCATTCAGGCTTCTTAGTTCCAAACACAGAAAGACAGCACTTGTGGTTCTAATCCTCTTTTTCTTGTAAAAGTGTGATGTATTCTAAACAAGACTTACAATCAGTTCTGCATTTTAGAGTGTTCTTCTAAGCATGTCTAGAAGAGTTTAGGAGGAGCTGCAAGGTCATTTTATTTGCTAGGGCTTTTAATTAATTAATTAAAATATTTATACCCCACTTTTACTGATGGTGCAGGGTGGCTTCCAATAATAGTTAAAACATTTTCAGTTAAAAGCCAAAATAAAACAGCAAAACCTCAAATCTCTCCACCCTCCCTCTCTTAAAAGATGCCTGCCATTCAACCCCCCACAAAAGCCCTGGAAAACAAGCAAAACTTGCAGTGCCTCTTGAAGATCTCCAAGGAGGAAGGCCCACCTCACCTCTTCAGGGAGCTCATTCCTCAGTGCCTGAGAACCAGTGGAAAAGGATCGGGCTCTGGTCAATGCTATATAGGCCACCTTAAGTAGAAGGGTAGCCAACAGACAACCATAGTTGGAAGGGTAGGTGATGACCATAGTTGGCACACAGGGACATATGGAAAGAGACGGTCCTTCAGATATGTGGGTCCCAGGTTATGAATGGCTTCAAAGGTCATAACCAGCACTTTGAATTGAACTGAACTTGGAAACAAACTGGCACCCAAGGTAGCCCTTTTCAAAATAAGCAACATGTTCTTGGTGGCTAGCCCCTGACAACAATTGAGCTGCTGCATTCTGGACAAAAAGTGTGCATCTGGCCTATATCAAGCCAAAAACAAATCTGAAAAAAATACCTTATTGTTTTTTTCCAGATTTTTTTTCAGCCAGATATAGAGCCCAATATTTATATAGCTATCCAAAAATGGCTGACCCAAAAAAAATCCCAAAAATATTCAGGACCTTTCAGGAACATCAGATAGCTGAAGGCAAAGGGTGTTTAAAAGGATTGCAGCCCCTTTAAATACCTTTTGGGTGGACTCATTGCTTCAGAGTTACTCACGGCTTCCAAAAAGCACTTAAAGGAACTGCAATCCCTTTAAAATGCCTTTTTCCTCCTCCATTGGAAACAACTGAACTGCAAAGAGGAGCCAGCCCAGGATCAGAGGAGGAGGCGGGAGCTGATAGCTCCATGCTGCCTCAGCTGAGGCTGGCTCCTCTTTGCAGCCAGCCCAGAATCAGGTGGGGCAGCAGAAGCTAACCGCTCCGTGCTGCCTCAGCTAGAGCTGGCTCCTCTTTGCAGTTCTGTTTAAACCAAGTTACAAAGAGGAGCCAGCCCAGGATATGAGGGGGCAGTGGGAGCTGATTGGCCAGGGTGGTGTGGCGCTTTCAGCTCCCACTGCCCCAGCTGATCCTCTTGGGGGGTTTTCTTCTCGGGTCCATTGGACCCCCAAAAATTCAGGAAATCCCAAATATTTTCTGAATCCAAATACCATACCAGTATTGGGATTCAGCGATATTGGGAAATTTTTTTATTATTATTATTTTTATTTACTTGGGATTTATATTCCGCCCTACCCAAGCGGCCCAGGGCGGCGAACAAGCGGCAACGCCGGAATAAAATATAAATTACATTAAAACATCAATAAATACAAACTAAAATGGTGCTCTACAGTTCATTAAATTTCCAAGATGCTCGATGTCCCTCATTGGCGGCCGATGGTGTAATAGCGTGAGCGCCAGGGGTGATGTTCCTCTTCCAGGTGACGTCTACCCCCTCCCAGGAACCAGGGTAGATGGTAAGTAAAGCCATGATGGTGGTATAGTGGCGGCGGCGCCTATTCGAAAGTCTGGCGGAAGAGCTCCGTCTTGCAGGCCCTGCGGAACTGTACAAGGTCCCGCAGGGCCCGGATCTCCACCGGTAGCTCATTCCACCAGGTAGGAGTCGCCACCAAAAACGCCCTGGCATCGGTTACGGCAAGCTTGATATCCTGGTGGCCCGGAACCTCAAGGAGGTCGAGACTCCCTGATCACAGCGCTCTTGGGGGAACATACGGGAAGAGGCGGTCCCTTAGGTATACCAAAATACCAATATTTTTCTAGTTCAGTATACCCAAACCCAAAAAATCCCGGGGGGGGGGTTGCACACCCCCATTCTGGACCACTTGTGGTTCCCAGGTTGTCTTCAGGGGAAGTTCTACATAGAGTACACTGCACTAACACAATTGCAGTGTGGCCAGATTGGCTGAGGCTTTGTAACAAGAGAGTTGGAGAGTCAGATGCAGCCAACAGAAGGTGCTCCTGGCCACCATGCCAGCTTGCTTTTCAAAGAGCAAGGCAGGGTCTCTGAGCACCCCCAAGTTCTTAACCTGCTCTGAAAAAGCTGACATTCCACCCTCTAGGTCAAGTGGATCAAGTCCCAGTTAGCATTACCTTTGTCTTGCCTGTATTGGGCTTTAGTTTTTTCTGCATTAGCCACCTGACCACAGCTTCAAAGCACTGGTTCAGAACCAAGACAGACACATCTGGAGGCTTGGAGAATGAAATACAGAGTTGGGTATCATCTGCGTATTCATGGCACCCAACGCCAGTGCTCTGGACCATCTCATTCACTGGCCTCACACACATATCTCCCTTATAAATAAAAGCCGAATGGTGGTGGCACTTCTCTAGAACATTCCACACGCTCCAAAATCAGTTCGCTCTCTGATATGTCATTCAGAGGGTCTCCCTATCCACTGGCTGCTTTGCCTGAGTCCTGCCTCCAACATTCTAAACATTTGGCTAATCCTCTCCCCCCCATAGCCAGTCAGAACACAGAGGTTATTTGCATATGCAGCCTCATTGACCTCTGCCTCGGAACACAGAGGTCGTTTGCATATGCAACTTGATTGGCTTTTGCCTCTAACATTCTAAACAGTTTTGCTGTTCTGAGGTAAAATGTGACCAATCTCCAGGTGAGGGCTGGAGATCCCTCAGAATTACAACTGCTTTCCAGATGGCAGAGATCAGTTCCCCTGGAGAAAATGGTGGGCTCTGTATCCTTATATCCTGCTGAGGTGGCCCCTGTATGACAGCCAATGTGACGTAGCAGTCAGGGCTTCAGAGCACAGGAGAGGCTGCAGGTGTGTGGGGGGTGGAAAGCTGAAGAGTGAGGGGGAAATAAAGGTAGGTTGATGATTGGCTGAGAAGAAGATAGGGTTGCCAACTCCAGGTGGGAAATTCCTGGAGATGTGAGGGATGGAGCCTGGAAAGTGTGAGGTTTCAGGAGGCGTGGGACCTCAGACAGGTACAAAGCCATAGACTCCACCCTCCAAACCAACTATTCCCTTCTGGGGAACCATCATTGCCAATCTCTAGGTGAGGGCTGGAGATCACTCAAAATTACAACTGTTCTTTAGGTAGTAGAGATCAGTTCCTCTGGAGAAAATGGTGGACTCAGTGTCATTATACCCTGCTGAGGTCGCCACAGCAAATTGACACTGAGTGTCCAAGGCCGGGTCACCCGCCCAGAGCCTCTTTTTAGAGGCCGTTGTATTTATTTCCACAACGAGCCTTTTTCCTAGTATATATATATGTATCAATGAATGAGAGAACAAAATGCTGCAGCATGCCACAAAATAAATTCCACCCAACTGATGAGGATATAAGCCATTGGCATTTTAAGAGGGAGGTGTCTGGGGGTTATTGCATTTTGTGTATTTTAAATTTTATTTGTCAGCTGCCTCGAGTCATGGGAAAGAAAGGACAAAAATATTTTAATTAATAAAGGTTGTTAGCTCTCAGTTATCCTTAGACAATCCTGGAGAGGAGCCATCGCTCAGTGGTAGCGCACCCGCTTGGCATGCAGCAGGTCCCAGGTTCAGTCCTTGGCAACTCCAGCTTAAAGTAGGTGATGTGAAAGATCTCCACCTGAGACCCTGGAATACAGCTGCCAATCTGAGTACACAATATTGACCCTGATGGACCAACAGTCTGTGTTTTTCTGTGCTCAGTTTTGTATTATTGGGGGGGGGGCTGTTGAGACTTTGAAACAGTATTTCCCTAAAACAACATAATAAGTTTTTGGCTGAACCTGATTTGAACAGGGTAGCACCCTGTCTTAATCCCTGCTTTACCCCAGCACTGTTCTCACAGAGCCTGTTGCAAAGCCTTTTGGTGGTCGAGTAACTGTGAACTATTTGTTTAAAGAGCTGGCATTATCAATTCACACAGGTGAGCAACATAGACAATTTATGTAGGTAGGCCAGGTTTTTCTCTTCTAAGGGGAGAGACTCTGCACTATCAGTGAGCCAAAATCCAATCTGTCAGCCTCTTCCTAGGTTGCAAATATTACCCGGCTGGGAATCAATCCAATGTGAAAAGGAGGACTCAAATATATATCACTCAACAACACAAACGAAAAACAAACCCTGGCAGCTGCAGCTTATGCAGGGCCTTGTTTATGCCAATCATGGCCACAGATCCGACTCTGATCAGAAGCACAACAAATTGTCTCTTCTACTGATTCATAAGGGCTGAGGATAGATGGAGGCCAAAGTGACAAAAGACCATTGCCTGCATCTGAATTTCAAAACAGAAGAACAGAGTGAATCCTGCTCTGGCAATATATAGGTCAGGTTTAAACAGTATTTTAAAAATTCAGATTTCCTCGTGAAAATGTTTTTAAAAGATGGTAAGCAAGAACACTTTCTATGTTTCAGAACTGTAAATTTCACTTAGAAACAATCCAAAGTCCCTCCTCTCACCTCCACTCCCCTTCTCCATTCATATTTTTAGATCTTGGGCAAGAACTAAATTAGCAATATGTTGAATGGAAGACATGTTAAAGTTACACATCAAAAAAAAGAATCACCATCTCTGTATTGCATGCACAGTAATGTGACTGATTTTTCACTCTGCGCAGGCTTTTTTTAAACCTTGCTTTCATTTCCCCTTGATTTTTACAGTTCAATAAATATTTTCCCAAGCTCCACTTGTCAAACAAAAGAGTTTAGCCTCAGTGTTACTCCTCTGACAAATACCCTTATGGTGTTGCCCATGTGAGCCATTGATAAACAAATTAAAATTCTGTCCCAGCACAGAGCTCAGCTGGCCCATTTCATCTTGCAGGATGGGTTTGTAAAGGTCTGGGTGTCTGTCATCCTCCTCTAACCTTGTCTTTGTCAAAGGGATACAAAAGCCTGCACGCTTGGGGCCTTACGATACTGATTAGTGTGAGTGACAAAGTGGAGCAGCAACTCCACTCAGCCCTTCATAATAAATCTATCAAAGAGTAATAGAATTCCATCAATCCTGCATCATCCCCGAGGGTCGCTGTGCTGGGATTGGAAGTGTGTTCCGTTGGGATTGTACAACTGTTATTATTCAATTATACTCTTTTCTTCCTAGTTAAAGACCATGATATCATTATCACTTAATGAATACATATAATTGGATCTGGACTCTATGTTTGGCTGATGAATACCGTTCACTATTCATTCACTCTCAGCTCATCTTCTGAACATTTATTATAGACTTTTGGCTGAAAACCATGATGACAAAGGGAATTTGAAATTAGCTGAGGTTTCATTCAATGCGCAGTTAGACACAAAGGCAAAAGATAATCCAGATGCCTAAATGAAGCTGAGGCCACATGGAGAAGTTTTGTCTAACCTAATAGCCACTCGTTTGTATAAAATAGAACGACACATAAGCATGTGGAGGTCATTGGGTCCCCCCCCCCCTTCAGAGGAATCTCAACTTTGCAAAACAGTCATTGACCTCCCCCTGAAATAAAGCAATTTTCCCAAACATAATTAGAACTATTTTAAGACAAAACCTGTATTTTCAAAATCAGGCTACACTTCCCTGCTAAATGTAATTCAGATCTCAAACATGACTTGCTAACCCAAACCATTTTTTTATGATGATATAGCATTTAAATTGGACAGAGCAGACAAGCTTTCAATACAGCGTATTTATTACACATTATTGCGAGACCATCATTAAGTTTCATCAAACAGTGTGCCCCCAAAGGAAACTCGCCCTCCTCTTCATATTGTTGGGAGTAAATGTAGCATACCTCCTTTGGATCACTGGTGAACATGCCACCTCATTAATCCTAGTTAGTAGATGCTGCTGGGCATGTGGAGCAGCCAAATCCAGATGCTACCCACAGAGGCTCTCTAGGCAGTTAGGGAATCACAGAGTATCACCTCAAGCCTTCCATACATCACTTCAAATTAAATTTACATTAAGGGCTACTCCATCAGAGCTGAAAGAACCTGACATCTTTGGAAAATGCAGATGATAATCCATTAAATCCTATTATATACATGTCTTCTAATTTTACTTAAGTGTGCGCATACCAAAGTGTGAGTTTGTGTTAAAAATTAAAGACCCTCTTACTAGAACAAAAGACTTTATGAACTGTTGACTTTGAGAAGGTTTATTACAGGATCAGGCTATTCTGTCAAGACAAGTAGACTGCTTTCTCTTCTTTTTTTCCAGTTCATTCATTCCATGCTGTAAAATTTCTGGTTAATCATTTGTTCCAGGGATCTCTTTTCAAACGTGTAATGTGTCTTAGCTCCAGACAATTCAAATTCTTTGTTCCCTAATGTAAGAATGCAGGCTCTTCACGTTAATCAAATGTTATGAATGAAACAGTGGGACACATATTGTCTCTTTTTGCAATTAAGAAAATATTTACTGGCATCCTCCAAACTGGCAAGCTTAAAAAGGTGCTATAAAGTCATTACAGTGAGAAAGCGCAGGATTTAATTACCCCATTAACACATATGTTAATCCCTTTTTATTTTCATAGTCCTGAGTCACAGTTACTTTTACTTTGATGAGTCTTTCACTTCACAGCTGATTTTTGATTTGTGGCACTTACATTTTTCCATTTAACTGCTGCATTTTATGTCCATGCTTTCTGTCTGATTTACTTTGAAATAAAATGGGAAAGTACACAGAATTTAAACAAAGGCTGATAATTCATTCAGATATTAAGTAATAATTATCATAATTAACATAAAACTTCTGTTACACAGAGCTAGTACACAGAGGCATATGCATACACCATTAACCTGGAACACAGTTTATCAGCACTTCTAGCAATACACTCCTATGCAGAATTACTCCAGCCTAAGCCCACCAAATGGGGCAACTCTACACAGAATTACATCATACTTTTAAAACAATGTCTAGATTCTCTGTAATAAAGTCATTGATTTGAATCATTTAACTTACCGTATCTGCCTTTCAGAAAGAACATATTGCACAGTCCTCTGTTACATTTCTGCACATTTTGTATAATTAGGAACCATAAAATAAGTGCATTTAGAATCAGGTCCAGTGCCATTGTTCAGAATCTGGTAAGGCCCATCTAATAGTCAATGACTTACCTTAACTGGAGCTCAACCACTGATACTGAAGAGCAGTGGTGAGAAGAGGTGTGGGCTGTGAGTCAGTGGCAGAGTGTCTGCTTTGCATGCCAAAGGTCCCAGGTTCAATCCTTGTCATCTCCAGTTAAAAATATCAGGTAGTAAAACAGCTCTGCCTGAGACCCTGGAAAGCCACTGCCAGTCAGAGTAGGCAATATTGACCTCAATAGACCTTGATCTGACTCACAAGGAGTAGGAACTTCAGCCACCTGCCCAACCTTGTCCTTGTGCAACTGCTACTCAACTGACAAGTAATGATTTCATTAGACTACCACCACTGCCACTGCCACTCCTCACCACTAGACAGGAGATCGCAGGAAAGTAGGATATGGGGCCTGATGATGGAACAGCAGCAAACAGGTTGACAAAAATCCCATCAGAAGACGCTATTCCTTCTCCTCTGTACAGTGAGGAAAACTTTCTTTCTCTGGGTAATGGTGAAGAAGAGTAGCAGCAACTTCCCCATCCTCCAACTTTTCAATGGGGCCCACTAAGGACATCTTGTCTGAGGGACCCTTCCTGAACCCTAGATCTGGTGCTATTTAGTTTTCATTCACATGAGGTGTCCTGACTTAATCTAAACAAGCTAATATACCACCACCCCTCCTGAGGCCTCCTGAATGTCAGATCCAGGAAGTTTTATGAAGTTTTACGAATCTAGCACTGGAGGAGCATTCCAGTGCTATAATAGTCCATAAAGGAGTCACCAAGGACATCTGTCAAACTTTTTAAACAAAAATTAAAAGAACAAAAATCTGGACATAAGCATGAAAGAAGACCTGTGACATTCATTCAAGTGATGTTACCTTGCAGCAAATGCCTGTGAAGCCCTCATAACCGCATCCTGTGCAGCAGCCACAATGGCAATAAAGCAAGAATCACATCTGCTGTATGATCAAATATTGCAGGTGGAGTTGGGAAAATGTGACATCAGCAGAAGTGGTGACCTTGAAGGTAGATTTCTGGATCTAGTTCAACAAATATGTGCATGTGTTGCTATGGACGCTAACTGTCTGGAAAGGTCCCTGATACTAGAACACAAACTTATGGACTTATGGTTTGTATGAGGTCCAAATCTCACTCATTTAATCAGCAAGGTAGCATACTAAACTACAACTCTTACAAGCTTATATTCACATTCAGCCATAGCAGCTCTGTTGGCCCTGCATAAGCAAGGGTTTTCCAATGGGAATGTGTGTACAAAGCTGTCCACAACATTAAAACAAAATACAGAGTCCTTACTTACACATGTGGTGTTAGCTGCATATGCGCATGAGCCATTGGGTGGAAGTGTTCATGGAAGTCTTACTGTCAGATCAGCCAGACTGACCTCCTTATTATAGAATCCTGGTCTCTTAATTCTACATACAACAAGAAAACTTTTATATTTCAACCCAACGTAACTATCATCAGTCTGGAGGACATGCAAGGAGCAGGCTACAAGCAGTGTCATAATGATACATTTGTAAAGCCTGGGGCAGGCATAAAAGGCATGTGAATGGCTAACAAAGCATTCTAGCATCAGGAGGTAACCCACAATAAGTTTAATCTACTTTGTAATGGCTATATGTGGAAGAACCCCATGGAGATCAATTGCAAGCTGCAAGACACCAAACCTCTCCTGTATTCTACATTTCACTCAGTAGAGCTATTGTTGTACATTTTCAGATCTCAAGCAAACAGATAAATATGGCAACCCAGCTCACAGCTGCTGGTCTACCCAAAGGCAGTTGCGGCTTACACTCCAGGAATTGTTCCTGTTTGTTAATTAATCACAAACTAAATACAGATAATAGATACTGTTCAAATAATTGTTCTTAGTGTTTGTGTTCCAATTTCTATTCATCTGCTCAAAAGCTATTAAAAGAGCTGTTCAAAATGTATTAATCATAATATGTATTTTTCATAGCTCACATGATGCCAGGCCCATAAAAATATTGTTGTTAAATACTGAGCAGAATACTACCCTTCACAGCTATTTATATGGTCTATTCACAAATCAGTAATTTCTCATTGAATACCTGAAATTCAGAAATCCAAGATGCATGTAGAACTCTTTGAAAATGGGGTATAGTCAGTGAGGGCCTTCAAGAAGTATTATGGTTGATTATGATGGTTACATTGTGCCATTGTATCAACAGAGTATGGTGCCTGCATCCAACTTCAGCCGAGAGTAACCCTTCCCCCTGTAGCTGAAGCCAGAGCTGAAACTAGAAGGAGAAATAGGGTTGCCAGGTTCCCCCTGGCCACCAGCAGGGGATGAGAGGGGAAGGTTGCCAGAGCCAGGTTGGGAAACTCTCAGAGATTTGGGGATGGAGCCTGGGGAGGACAGAGACCTCAGTGGGGTACAATGCCATAGACTCCACCCACCAAAGCATCCATTTTCTCCAGGGGAACTGATCTCTGTATTTCATTTTCAGTGCAAAAAAAAAGGGGGCACACATTTTCAAATCAAAAAAGGAACTTTCACAGGGCCTGAAATAATCCCTTAAGGCACCTCCCTTGAAAAACAACTACAACAAAAACCTTATTTTCGTCCTGTTTTATAGATTAATAATGAAGTACAAGATGAGATCCAAACATCTTGGACACAATTTCAGATCTTCTCACCATGGAATGCCTAATGATCTCATATACAAACCCTTAGGGAAACTAAACTATATTGTTCACTGGAAGAAAAGATCAGAGAACTCTTATCCAATTACAGAGAATAACTCAGCAAACATATACTGTTATTCACTGTACTTCAAACTATTGTTGAAAGTGATTTTGGAGTCAGGAAAGAGCAGGTTAAATTTGTGCCAGCATTCTGTGTATGGTATTCACAGCCCTATGAAGGAAAAGTGAAATAGTGGCCCATAATACTGAATAAGGTTCCATGTAAATTTCCCTAATGAGTGTCGGATCAGTATTTATATGGACATAAAAAGTTATTTATTTCCTTGTCCCCATGAATGATTTATAAGCTCCTCTCTCTCTCTCTTTTTTTATAAACCACCCATTTCAGGATCTAAATTAGGTATGACATAAAGTTCAGCTGGATTTTGTTTTTCATACATTTTATGAAAAGGGACAAGAGACAGGAGGAGATACATCCAAAACAATGTGACACCCTTTGGATTTGGTTTTCCTATCTTTCCTGAGGTAACTTTTGAAAACCTACCATAAGCACATTTACTTAAAAATAAATCCCATTATATTTTTCCTTACTTCCAAGGAGCACAGCCTTAGAATGTCTCCAACATAGTAGTCATCCTGTTATTTTCAAGACAGTGGCAGAAGTAGGATTTTGGGGTCCTGGAGCAAGCAAGACACATTAGCGTGTTCCCTGAACTCCCATCACCTTTTGCATATGTACATTTTAAAAATACTTCACAAGTTAAATCTGGGTCCAGTAACAATTAAGGGTGCCAATCTCCAGGCCGTGGCTGGAGATTCCTGGGATTACAATTGATCTCCAGATGACAGAGTTCAATTTACCTGGAGAAAATGGCCGCTCTGGAAAGTGGACTTATGGTAGTATACCTCCCTTCCTATGGCATTAGTCCCTCCCATCCCAAACCCTATTATCCTCAGGCAATTTGACACAATACATAAATAGACTACCAAAGAACCTACAATGGAGATTAAGAAGATTAATTTAAGGCCCACAGTCCATGAAAATCTCAGCTAGCTACCCCCTTCCCAGGACACAGTTCAAGTTATAATTTTTGGCCCGTCTAGTCAGTCAATGGTACCATCCAATCAGAACAGGACTCCTTCAGAATCCTCTAGAAAACTACATCACCTCTTCCAGCCTCCCCCCTCCCATCACAGATCACAGGTTCCCATGAGAAGTTAATTAACCATCTTCCATCTTTGGCCTTGGAGGTGATAAGAAGCATGTAGGCCAAAAAACCCAATTAGCAACACTTACAGGTCTGTACAATCCATCAGCATTCACATTAATCCTTGAGGGGATGGTGGAATACTTTGCTTCACAGGTATCATTTTACAAAGTTTGCAACAGAAAATACCACATGGTATCAAAAGGAAAACTGAAAGCAAAGAAAAATGCACCACCTAAAACCTCTAGCAAAGTTGTGTTGAGTGAAATTTTGCAGAAAACTAGAATTAAAAAAAATTAAACTACAGTGTATTGTAACTGGAACATATAAGAAAGGTAAGTCTACATCCAGCAAAACGTCTTCACACAATATGCAAAGAAGCAAAATAATAATTTAATACTTTTTCAGTTTGATAAAAATCCAAATGAGGGAAAAATCAAGTTTTGATTGCTAAATCTGAAGCATACTATGGACTGAGAAGAAATATTACAGATGAATAACACAAGTTCTTATGTATAATATAACTATAAATAATATAAAGTATATAATGGATTTTGTGGTATGGATTTAAAGCTCTTAGCACTAACTTGTGAATATGAGGACTGTGTTATTAAAGACTGTATAGTGTGTGCAGCATAAAATCATTCCGATGAGAGACTGATGCTGAGAAGGACAGATCTAAACTTGGAGTATGCCGTAGATATGGACTAGGTAAAGTGATCGCTGTCAAATGGTAGAAAGGGCGAGGAACAGCACAAAAGCAAGTAGATGCCCTACAGTACAAAAGTATTTCTGAAATGCTAAAAGACATTCAGTCACCCTCAGATCAGGAAACCCTAACAGCATTGGTGATGCTACTGGAATTCCTATTCCCTAGTCTCAGAGTACAACCTTTGGCGGCTCGTAATGCTTGTCCCCTCTGTTAGGTGAGCGCTACTTCTCCCGTACTTCTCTCCATTTCCTGCTTTCTTTCCTCCCCTATCCAGTCCAATCCACCTTTCTTCATTGTTGGTAAGCAGAAGCTTGGGGCTGGAAAATGGAAAAGTCTCTCCCATCTCTCTACTTCCTATTATTAATTATCTATTCCCTTCATTTATACTCTGCATTTTTCCTCAGTGGGGACCCAAAGTGGCTTATGGTGTTCTCTCTTCCATTTTATCCTCAGAAATAGGTTAAGCCGAGAGTGAATTACTGGCCCAAGGTCACCCAGCAAGCTTCCCTGGCAGAGTGGGAATCCAAACCTGTTGCTGTTATCATTACTACTAATAATAATAATCACCAGGACTTTTAATGGAATATAACTACAGGACTCCCTTGGGGGAAGGGGGCTTTCTTTGGCAGGGGGGTTAGTTTGCTGTTTTTAAACAGTAATAGTTTAAATTATGGTTTTTAAACTAGCTAGAGCCATGAGGAAAGGCAGGATATAAATACTTTAATAAGAAATAACATAAGAGGCTAGAGAAGAATACATACACAAGAAAATATATGTGTTGTGATGTATACACAAGACTTCAAACTAGGCAACTTTCCCAACTGATCAATAAAACCACAATATTTTAGAAGCTGATGTAGAAGTTTGAGAAGCCAGCAGATTGCTCTCTTTCTCTAAGAAGAGACTGGTTCCTGCCACAGAGATGTCTTGTGCCTAAAGTCTTCCAGCTAGGCTTGCAACTTCACTGAACACACTTTTGTAATCAGTAAAGTTTGAGGCACTTTTGGCCCAGTTAAGTTGTTCCCTCCAGCATAATTATCATCCCTGTGATAATTGCAGCAATAATTTTCAAATTATGGACTAATAAAACCTTTTAATTTGTTAGGATTAATTCAGGTCAGTTTTATAGGTTCCTTACGGTCCTGAGAGCACAATGCAATATAATATCAAATAATTACTTTGACTTGTTATAAATGTATATATAAAGGTATTTTTAAAATACACAAAGAGGCCCTATTTGTCAAATAAGGTATCTTAGAGTCAAAACAAATTCACAGGAATTCTAGCCCAGAGATTCACTGCTTTGACCTTGGATATTGCTTTTTTCCTTCTTTTGAATCCTTCATTATTTCTCCTTGAGAGACAAAAGGGGAAGCCATAATGTCATTTAGTTCCTTTTGTCAACCGCACATTTTGTATAAACCTGAACTATAGTAAGAACTTTTGCTTTGTTTCCTTGTAAAATCATTTTCTTCCAGGGCTGTAGCTGGGCAGAGGCCCTGGGGTGGCAACCCCTCCCAAATCTGCAATGCCCCCACCCCAGGAGGATACCACACCCACCCACCCTCCGATGTGCCACGCTCCTTACCCCTGCAGGAAGTCTTCCTGCTTACCCCTCGCCGGCTCTTCCTGCTGCTTTTTCCTGCTTCCTGCTGTAGCTGAACAGGAGGGGGGAGGGGCAGCTTCACCGGGTCTTCCTGCTTCCGTAGCCGGCTTCTCAAAGCCCCTCTCCCACCTTTCCTGCTCAACTGCAGCAGGAAGAAGGAAGTAGCAGGAAGAGCTGGCGAGGCTGTGTAGCAACTGCCCACTATTGGTGTAAGGAGCTACTCCTCTACCTCCTCTCCACTAACTGGCACTGGGGTGGGCCATTCTGCCCTACCTGCTGAGCCTCACAGGTTCTTCCAGCTGCCTTAATTTAATTAACAGAGCTATTAGCTCCATTGATGGAATTAGCGCCCCTGGCACACATCCTAAATCCCTAGCTATGGGCCTGATTGCTTCTCACTAGTAATCAAGTGTTCCACCATAGTTTTACTAGCCTGATCCTCAGTCTCTTTCCACAATCTTCTCTCCCTACTACAACTAAACCGCCAAATCTGGCCTGTGAGAAACTGGCTATCTCCTGCTTCCTTCCCCGAGGCTGCTGCCACCACCGCATTGCTGTTCACTTTTACCTGGCTTCCTCTACTGCTTCCTCAAGACTAGATATCTCTCTCACATACACACAGCTCCCTCAGTCACTGCTTCCTGCTTGCATGGGAGAGATACAAAGCCAAGTCTCACTTCCCTCCATTGGCTGAGCTCTCCTCCCTTGAGAGGAAGGTAGGGGCAAGAAAGAACGAGAGAAAGCAACATCTGTGGCTTCTTTAAGACCAGCAAAGCTTTATTTCAGCTATAAGCCTTTGTGTGCAAACACACTTCTTTTTCAGAGGGAGGGAGGATTCTTCTGACGAGCACAATTTACATTGAGATTGTTGTGCTCTTCTGTTTTTTTTGACACTTGATCTCTCTCACACACACAAACGCACACAAACACATGTGTGCTTGTGTTAAAAGAGAGGGGTGTGTTGGGATAAGGGGAAAGGAGAATTAAAAGGAAATTATTTTGGCTTATTCTGAAAAGTTTTTTAAAAACATTAGATTTTGCTGTTTTTATTTTCTTTCAAAAAGACCCTGATTAGAAATTAGAACACTCGGATTGGATTCAATTGTTTAATGACTGGAAATAGATGGCTAAACACCTATGGTTCCATATGTTCCAGTTCAATATGTCTCCATTTCTCCCCTCCCACCTCGCTGGCTGCCTTTCTTCACTCCCCCTTTGCTTTTTAAACTGTTTCATTATTATCACTAGCACTGAGTGGATTTTGCCCAGTTCGAAATCAAGATATGATTTCACTTGGAGAGATCCCCCTCTCTAGTTTAAACAGATGAATAAAAAGAATGAAAGAAACTGTCCAGGCCCAGGCTGGACTGCCTCCGGTGGACCACCACTCCCACAGAACAAGCAGAGTCAGAGGAACCACCCACCGACCCTAAGGACTCCTGGCAGTGGTATGCAAAGGAGATGGCTCCTGGAATCCATGTATGCTCCAAACTATGACCAAATTAACTTTTTATCTCACACTTTTCAGTAACTAGAAAAATTAATGGAAGGAGAAACAATTTTAGGTGGTGATCTAAACTATATAGTCACTCAAGATGTGGATACATCCTTTCCAAAAAAGAAGCCCAGCAAAGGTAAAGGTAAGAAAAAAGACAAACAGGAACTAGGTAAACTCTTTCAAGAACATGCTTTTTTTGATGTATGGAAGAGTCAACACCCTATAGATAGAGATTATACATATTATTCAGCACAATATAACATTCATATGAGGTTAGACTACCTATTGGTATCACAGACAATACAGAAACAAATTAAATCATCACAAATAGGAGAAAAATTATGGACTGACTATGCTTGGGTGGAGTGCATCTGGGAGTGGTCAAAACAAAAAAATATTAATAAAACTTGGAAAATGGACAATAGTTTACTGGAAGACCAAATTCTTAGGGAAGAGTTAGAGCAACAGATTAAGTTTTATTTTCAGGAAAATTCTGCCGAAGTATCCCCTCCGTTGATTCTTTGGGATGCAATGAAGCCAGTATTAAGAGGAGTAATGATTGCGAAGTCAGCCTATAGATGGGGGGGGGAACAAGAAAACAAACAATCATTAGTCAAAAGGATAGCCAAGTTAGAGAAACAGCATAAACTCACCTGCAGTAAAAAGGTTTATAAGCAATTGTTGGCAGAAAGAAGAAAATTGGAGAATTTAGGTACTAGTAAATCATGCGAAGTATAAAATCCAAAAAGACCTGATATTTCTAAAACGGGATTCTTGGTATTATAATTCCAAAAATCTAAAAAGTTTAAACAAAATGATTAATTTATTAAGTAGACAAATATTTATTTATTTATTTCATCACATTTCTATACTGCTCCTTCCTTTATTATTTATCTTTAATAAAAGATAAAACAGGCAAAATACATTCTAAAACAGAACATATTCTTAACTTTTTTGTGGAGTACTACAAAGGGTTATATACCTCTCATAAGGTTTCTCAATCAACCATAACTGATTTACATAACAGAGCATAAATCCTTTCTAGATAAAGATTTTTCAAAACAGGAGATTTTAGATGCAATCAAAAGACTTAAAGTACATAAAACTCCAGGGCCAGACAGCTTTTCAGCATTATATTACAAATGTTTCTCAAAAACACTTTTAGACCCCCCTGTTGAACACTTGCAACTATATTCTAAAAACAGATCATCTGCCTTTATCGGTCTCAAGCAATAATGGTGGTTATTCCTAAACCTCAAAAAGTCAATACTATACCAGCCTCTTATAAACCTATCTCTCTATTAAATATAGATTTTAAAATTTTTACTTCTATTCTACCCCAATGTTTAAATAAGATTATACCAGAATATATATTTCGCCAGATCAAGTAGGATTTATACCTGGAAGGGATTTAGTAGATAATACTCATAAGGCATTTAATATAATCCAACATGTTCAAAAAAATAAAAGAAATGATTATGCTTTCACTTGATGTTGAGAAAGCATTTGATTCTATTGAACACCTATTTTTAACAACCTTATTAGAGAAGATGAATTTTGGTAATAAATTCCTACAAGCAATTCATGCCATATACAAAACTCCACATGCTTCAATAAATATAAATAAAATGCTATCCAAAAAATTTTCTCTAGGAAGGGGAACGAGGCAAGGCTGCCCCCTTTCACCATTTCTGTTTGCCCTGGCAGTAGAGCCATTAGCACAAAAAATTAGAGACACAAAAAATATCAGAAGTTTTAACTAAAAATACAGAGTTTAAAATCATGCTCTTTGCAGATGATATGTTAGTATTTTTAACAAACCCGGTAGAATCCCTTCCAAATTTACAAAATATTTTACAGGAATATGAAGAAATATCAGGTCTAAAGATTAATGTTTCAAAATCCAAAATAATGCCAATTAATATTTCAAAAACTGATCAAGAGAAACTACAAACTACATATCAGTATCAATGGTCTATTACTAAACTGCAATATTTAAGCATTCAAATGCCAGCAAATTCGAACCAAATACTTAAATATAACCATGAAGAACTTCAAAAAGAAATAAATTCAAAAATTAAAAAATGGGAAAGATACTTACCATCAATGATAGATAGATATAATTTGATAGAATCTTTTTTAATCCCAAAATTTGTTTTTTTCTTCAGAGCAATACCTGTGAAAATAGCACAAACAGTCATTCAAAATTTTGTCCTTCTGGTACCTCACTCCAGTACAATTAGCTCATATCAGAAATTTAACACCAACTTGCTGGAGACAGTGTAATGAAAAAGGAACTTACCTACATTGCTGGATGTTTTGCCCCAAAATATCAGTTTTTTGGGAAAAAATCCTAGAACAAGTTAAACACATCACAGAAGTTAACATCCCTTTTAAGACAGAATGTATACTGTTAAAAGATAGGAATGAGATTAAAACATATACTATAAATAAAATACAAATAGCTTTACTTTTATATGCTGCAAAATCTGTAGTAGCCACACATTGGAAATCAGAGACTACACCATCTATGACTGCATGGCATAGCAAATTGTGGTATTTATACCTAATGGAAAAAATTACATGGTCTATAAAATTTCACTGTATGGAGAAGACTAAGCTGATGTTCACAATTTGGTCCCCTATTCTTGAATATTTGCAACAACAAGGGGAGATTCCAGAAGTTATAGACAGATATCAAATTGTTTAATGTTAAAGTAAAGTATTTTCTTTATCTTGTTAAAAAAAAATTATTGAATGTCTAACGTTCCAAGATGTTGATTCTTATAAAAAATTAAAAGAGGTGGCTCCTGGGAGGCCCCCACCACCTGAAAAAGTCCCCACTGGTCCCAGAACACCTTCCAGGGGCAAAGAGGAGGCAGAGGGCAATGGCTCCACCAACACGCAGAGGTGACGAGGGGCAGAGCAGCCCTGGCCCCGGCAGTGCTCTCACAGTGGCCAAGCAGCCCCAACCCCAGCCGGGGCGGAAAGGGCAGCAGCAAGGCAAGATTGGCCGGGAGACACTGACTAGAGCATCCCAGCTGTTATACCGGGGGTGAGCCCCAGGCTGGGGGCAGGCCCAATGGCAGGAGGAGGTGGGGACCTGGGAAAGGGAGGTATAAAGGGGAGGCAGTAGAGGCAGCTGAGGAGGATATGCTGGTGTCCAGCAGTTGACCCAGAGTGAGACATCTGAGTATTGGACCCAGACAGTGTGTGGAGGCCAGGTGACACAACCCCAGCCCTACTCAGAGCTGAGGCTACTCCTGTCCTCCGCACCCACCCCCTTCTTTGGCTCAACAGGACCCCCCAAGGAACTCCTACCCTAGCACCGCTTGGAGGCGCAGTGGCAACCGGCAAGAAGTCAATAGGAGGCCAGGGACCCCATGGCAGAAACCTAACAACACAGCTTGCAATCTTTATTAGTGGAAAGGAACAAGAGTCCACAATAACATAAGAACATAAGAGAAGCCAATGTTGGATCCGGCCAATGGCCCATCTAGTCCAACACTCTGTCACACAGTGGCCAAAAATACCAGGTGCCATCAGGAGGTCCATCAGTGGAGCCAGGACACTAGAAGCCCTCCCACTGTTGCCCCCCCCAAGCACCAAGAATACAGTGCATCACCTGCCCCAGCCTGTGAGTTCCTATCCTTATGGCTAATAGCCACTGATGGACCTTTGCTCCATATGTTTATCCAGTTCCCTCTTGAATCTGTCCATGCTTGTAGCCGCCACCACCTCCTGTGGCAGTGAATTCCATGTGTTAATCACTCTTTGGGTGAAGAAGTACTTCCTTTTATCTGTTCTAACCCGACCGCTCAGCAATTTCATGGAGTGCCCACGGGTTCTTGTATTTTAAGAAAGGGGGAAAAGTACTTCTTTCTCGATATGCATAATCATATAAACCTCAATCTTATAAACCTCAATCGTAATTTCTCCAAGTTAAAGAGCCCCAAGCACTTTAACCTTTCTTCATAGGGAAAGTCCAACCTTTTTATAATTCTAGTTGCCCTTTTCTGCACTTTTTGCAATGCTATAATATCCTTTTTGAGGTGTGGTGACCATAACTGTACACAGTACTCCAAATGAGGTTGTACCATCGATTTATACAGGGGCATTTATACAGGAGCATTAGTAGCACCTAACAAAATTTGTGCCAGGGCAGGAGCTTTCGTGAGTCACCACTCACTTCTTCAGATGTAGCTAGAATGTGAGTCCATTAGTCCTTATAACTTGGAGAGTGAAGTGATTTCATATGCCAGATGACACTAGGAGGCTCTGGTGACAAGACAGGAAACCTAGGTCTCAATTCAGTCCTGGAGGATGCATTGGCTTGAGCTTCATTATCAGTTGCAATTCAGCAGTCTCTCTTTCTAATCTCCCTATGAAATTCCTTTGTAAGAGAACTGCTACTCTTAGGTCAGCAACTGAATGTCCTAGAAGGTTAAATGTTCTCCCACTGTTTTTTGAATGTTGTGGTTTCTAATGTCAGACTTATGTCTGCGCCCTCCTGGACTGAATTCTCCTAGAAGGAATTGAGACCTAGGTTTCCTGTCTCATTACCAATGCTGGTATCTCCACGCCTACTACCCCTCTGCATATCACACCTAATCCAATCAAGCCTGCTATTGTCATTCACCCGCAATTGTCATTTGGCATCTGAAATCACCTTTATAAAATTTATATCTCCGATACCTCATATGACATTTTATAGCACACATGGCCACGGCAAAGTGACATTTATGTCAGAGCCAGACCTCATAACAAATGAGTTTGACACCTCTGTGTTAATGTTTGTATTTGTATGCTTATCTTGCCTTAATCCGATCTCAGCTATAATCACCCAGTTCTTATGCATCTTGACTCTAACTGGCCCTTTCTGAGAACCAACCCCCCCCACTCCCTATTTGTAATGGTTGAAGAGATTCTGTTCTCTGTATCTGAAGAAGTGTGCTTGCACACAAAAGCTTATACCTTGAATTAAACTTTGTTGGTCTTAAAGGTGCCACAGGACACAAACTTTGTTCTGCTGCTTCAGACCAACATGGCTACCCAGCTGAAACTGGCCAAAATAGAAATCCTACATTTTACAGGACCTGAATCTTCTTTTCTTACTGTAAAAGGTAAAGGTTCCCTTGCTTGAAAGCCAGTCGAGTCCGACTCTAGGGTTGTGGTGCTCATCTCCGTTTCAAAGCCGAAGAGCCAGCGCTGTCTGAAGATGTTTCCGTGGTCATGTGACCGGCATGACTAAACACCAAGGCTCACGGAACGCTGTTACCTTCCCACCGAGGTGGTACCTATTTATCTACTTGCAATTTCTTGCTTTCGAACTGCTAGGTTGGCAGGAGCTGGAACTAGAGACGGGAGCTCACTCCGTCATGCGGCAACTCGGGTCTCGAACTGCTGAACTACCGACCTTCCACAGCCTGCAGTTCAGTGTCTTAACCACTTGAGCCACCGCAGCTCCATCTTACTGTAGGGATTTTAAAAAACCCAGGTATGATATCTTGTCTTCCCCTGGGTGGCCCAGACTAACCCGCTTTCATTATGTCTTGGAAGCTTGTCAGGGTTGGCCATGGTTAGTACTTAGATGGGAGACCACCGAGGAAGTCCAGGGTCGCTATGAAGAGGCAGGCACCCTTGCCTTGAGAACGCCATGGGGTCACCATAGGTAGGTTGTGTTATGACTTGGTACCCTGAAACTATGGCAACTGCTTATTTTCCCAAGAGAGGGAGAGTCAGGAACAACAGGAACTGCGTTTCAGCAGGGGAAAGCCCATTTGACCTACCTGCCAAAGGAGGAGATGAATGGGCATCATAAAAACCTGATGGGGAAGGACCTGATTGGCAGAGCTTAGAGTACCTCCTACAAGAGGCTGGATTCCAAACTCTGGATTGGGGGGGGGGGGGGTCACCTAAGCAAGCAGAAATTTTAAAAGGTGGAATTTTCCTTTGTTTTGGGTTCAAACACTTCACCCAAATGCTGTGATCTATGAAACCCATCTTTCTATGTCAAGGGGAGAGTAGAGAGGCTGGGGTGTGTTTGCTCCATCTAAGGTAACTGTCTTATATTGTAACTTTGCTGGTGTTATGTACTGAGCCAGGACAGCTCCAGGATATGGACTAGCTTGAGTTACAAGAACAATGGACCACTAGGATCCTAGATGTGACCTACGGTTTAAAGTTCGCTATGTCAATAACCAGTCATGGGGAATAGGTGTTTGTGGGGTGTGTGTTTTGCCCTGCTGGAGTATCTTAGTTTTGAGCTGATTCACTTAATAAAGAATGAGCTGATCACTACTCGCATCTCGAACCCAGTATATTTCACTGGCAATGAGGATGGGATCCTGTTGAGCCAGCTCAGCGCCCTCCAGCACCACACTGCGCATCAAGCTCCAGTGCTTAGTGCAATGCATCGCTACCGGGACCATGGCTGCCGCTCCAGGACACTTTGATGCATTCGACAATGAGGATGAAGATTGGGAGTCCTACATCGGCCGGTTCGAGTTCTTCCTTGAGTCCTCTGAGATTGAGGCAGTGGGAAGAAGCGAGCTGCCTTCTTCCAAGTATGCAGCCGCACAACCTACGAGATCGCCCGCTCGCTCATCGCCCCCGCGGCACTCAAAGACACAGACTACCAAACGATCATTAACCGGCTTAAGGCCCATTTCTTGCCCAAGCTATCTGTTATCACCACACACCACGCATTCTACATGAGGTACCAGGCCGCCAACGAATCCATCATGGACTTCGTCATGGCACTACGGCGGATAGCCTGGCACTGTGACTTCACCAATCTTGAGGAGGCCCTCTGGGACCGGCTAGTCTGTGGACTATGGGAAGAGAGGTGCCAGTGAAAGATCCTCACCAAAGGTAACCCGAACTTCAAGAAGTCCATGGAAATGGCCCTCGCCGCAGAAGCAGCCGAGCAGTTCACTGCCGTGGTTCGGCACATGAGGCAGCAGCCATTTTTAACTAAACCTACCATGGCCGCCCACCTCATGGATCCCTTGGAGGACGACAATGATGAAGTCCTACAGTTCCAGCAACCCGCACACCGCCACCCAATGGCAGTGCAACACCCATCTGCACTGCCTTGTGCCAGCAACACCGCCATCACAGCCATGTGCGCCAGCTACAGAGAACCACACAAAAGGAGCTCCTGTCGTTTCCGGGACGCCACATGGAGGAATTGTGGGAAAGTCGGCCACATCGCACGAGCCTGTCATGCCAAGGGGAACCGGAGGCAGCCATCGGTGACCACCACCTCGATGCACTCCGTGGAGCGACACACCACCTCCATCCAGCAGCAACAGGTACTGCACTTGCCCCAGGACACCACAGATAAAATTACAGTAACTGTCCTGATAGAGGGGAACCCCTGTATGATGGAGCTCAACACCGGGTCCTCCATCTCTATCATTTCCGAGGACATGTTCAAGAGACTTTGTCCCAAAAGGGGCCCTCTCCTGCGGCCAGTTGGCTTCACCCTACAGGACTTTTCTAAAAACAAAGTGTCCATCCTGGGAGAGGGTAAGTTCTGAGTGCAGTACAGACACTTTGATGGACTTTTGGACTTGCTGGTAGTGAGAGGCAGTCGCATGAGCCTTATCAGACTTTCTTGGTTTCAGGGTGATGGGGTGCACCACATGGCCACCAGAGACTTTAAGGCGTGTGCAATGAGTTCCCGGCCATCTTTTATGGGACACTCAGTCACTACACCGGACCTCCCATCTCCCTAAAACTCAACCCAGAGGTCTGGCCCATGCGGCTGAAGGCCAGGTGGGTCCCGTTCACCCTCAAACCCAAGCTAGACAAGGAGCTGGACCATCTGGTGGCCCAAGGAGTCTTAGAGGTGGAGGCGGTCCAGCCGGATCGTCAGGCACCGTCCTAACAGGAGCTCCGCTGGGCTGTGTCGCATCGCGGTGTGGGGCGTCGTTCTCTGGCCAAAGAGGAATGCAGCCAGCTTGTAGTCCCAGTCCTTGCTGTCCAGTTGACGGAGCACCTCCTTGGTCATCTGAACCATGCGTTCGGCTTGGCAGTTGGTTGCTGGGTGGAACGGGGCCGATCGGACGTGCGCAAGGCCTGCCATGGATTCCAGCCCAGGTGGTGAGAGTCCGGGGACCCAGGTCCTACGACGTCTCCAGTGAACACGGCCAGATACTTCACTGCCACATCGATCAGCTGCGGCGACGGGTACTGCCATGCGACCCCGAGGACTGCGAGGACCCAGACACCCTGGAGACTCCCACTCCGCCTCAGCTACTGGATGACCTGGCCCAGCGAAGTGAGGTTTCCGTCGAGGCCCCAGCCGACCGCATGACCGGGCCCCAAGAAACAGCGCTACCAATGACCCAACCGCCAACACCGCCCATCTTGCAGCTGAGTGCTCCGGTGTCACCTTCCACCCCGGTTCCCGCACCTCGCCACTCTACGAGAACGTGCAAAGCCCCTTCCTACTTGCAAGACTATGTGTGTGGGTGTCTTTTGGACCGGGGGGGGAGGGGTGTAATGTATCCATCTCAGACTATGTGCACGGCCATTTCACCACGCGGTCAGGCGAAGCAACTGAGCTTCGCTCTCAGTAACAATGGGACAAGTGGATCCTAGCCAGCACCTATCGGCAGGCTAGGCTCATGGCCGAGAGCCTATGGAACTCTCAACCACTGTAAATAGCCAATCACTTGTGTGTGGGTGTGCATGGGGAGCGGGGTTTTGTACACATATAAACCAGCCTGCGAGCTGGGTGCTCTCGTCTTATTCTGAACTGAAATAAAGTATGAGAGCTGAAATCACTAGTAAGTCTCAGTACTTCTCAGCTTCCTTCTTCCTGCCACTTCTTTGCAACTCCTGCCTTTGTGTGTGTGTGGGGGCGGTGATTGAACTGTGTTCATGTGTGCATACACAAAGCAATTTTTTTTTAAAAAAAAAATCTCACGGCTATCTGGACGGTGCATGAAGCCTCATCCCGTAATGCAAGCAGTTTGGACAGGGATGTGTGGACATCCCTACCCGAAAAAAATATTCCCGGATCAAATTTATTGCAGGATTAAATCGCGAGAAGCTTGCTGTGTGACCACAGCCTTGGTAGACCCACGACAGTGCCTTTTTTACATATAGGTTGCACATGTCCCAGTGTAGATTTTTTCGGTAGTCAAAGGAGACCCCCCCCCCTTACATTTTCACCAAGAAAAAAAGTTGGTTTCATCCAGACCATTGTGCTGCAAGCTTATCTAATGTTTATCTTATTTATCCATTATGACAACAAGCATAGCAACTTATCTTCCAATCATATTACAAGCAGAAGCTGCAGCGACAGATAAATGTCAAATGTTTCATATTATATTTTTTTCATTATTTTAGTTCTATTGAGCCCAAACTAAGAGCCAAACTAGACATGAGGATATTCACATGTCCACACGGAGGCCACCACTATTTTAACGCCTAATGTGGGCAATTTCAAAATGCCACAAGGCCACAGCTCAGTGGTAGAGCATCTGCTTGGTATGCAGAAGGCCCCAGGCTCAGTCCCTGACACTGGCAGATAAAAAAGCTCAAGTGATGTGAAAGACCTCCACCTGAGACCCTGGAGAGCCACTGTAAGTCTGAGTAGACAATACTGACTTTGATGGACCAATGGTCTGATTCAGTGTAAGGCAGCTTCATGTGTGTGTCCCTTTAAGAGAGGCTGACCTGGAAAAACTGTTTCCCCCCATGCCTTTTTAAGTGCTGAAATGCACACATACATACCCTGCCCACAGTTGCTTTTAATAATTGTGTGCAAATTTCACCATATAACCAGCTCACAAATCAACCTCTCTTTACACCTTGACTCAGCCCTCCTTGACTTAGGTGGTCTTCTCAACAATAGCAGATGATGTGGTCATCTTGTTCCTTGACTGCAGCCTCTAAGAAGGCAGCTCATGAGTCAGAATGCTCCTCATGCTTACTTTACTTACTGAATTTTATTACGATCATAGATCAGCAATAACATCATCAATATTCAGCAACACATAAAAGGAAATATGCACATACAGTAAAACCACAGCCTTGTTATAAACTAAATCCATGTTATGTGCATAGTTAATAAAAAGATATCCAGGTACTTCCTTATTAAACAATCCAAAACACAAAGTTTGGCAACCTTAAATGTGGTTTCCTCAGAGTAATCTGAAACACTCCTCATACGAAAAACATTTTCATTCACATAGAAAACTAGATGTCATGGAGAAACATTCCAGCCCAAAATTTCTCTTTTTAAAAACTTGCCTTTGGTACAAAGAGGATTTTAAATTGTTTATTCCTCTAACATAATACAGAATATCTATAGTTTATTTTGATACATTTTACTGTTATTTTCATGTCTCAATTACTGTTCATACCAAAATTAGACTTCTATTTGACTCAGGAAAAACTGTTGAAAGAATGATGATTCCACATAACGTTTAAGAAAGGCTATCCACTATCAAGACTACAATTTTTAAACCTTGTAGTGTATTCTGGACTCTTCCCCCCCCCCCCATTCCTTCCCCCTTGGTGCCTCTTGTGTTGTTAACATCTGATTGCCCAGTGAAATAGAAATTACTATAAAACATTATTACATTTTCTTTAATATTAAGCACTTCACTAACGTTTACCCAGGATGGGAAAATTAAATCACTTTGTGCATGTGACCAATGGCATGTAATTAAAAACAACAAATAAGAGTCACATTCCATAAGAGCGTAATTATGTTCATATAGGATGGCTATAATTGAAAGATAGAAGATGTTTCATTCTGTATTAAAGGAGAATTTCTTACAGTGGGTTTCCTGCAGCTCATTAGCTATTCCCTGGATGATTCTCCTAAGTAATTAGATTTTAACAGGATTTTCAACAGATCAGAGCAATCTCAGTGGGTGCCAATACATACACTCCCTCTGGCCTTACCAGCCGGGCAACATGGATAACATCCAGACTGGGAGTTAATAGCGACCATTACTGGTCTCTTTTAAATGAGTTACATTAATGCACTTAAGCTAAATGGCTCTGCATATGATTAAATATTAACATCTGCAAAATATGAAATCATGATACGCAATCAAGTTTTGTTGTTTTAATTTCCCCCAACATAGGGTTTTTAGTTGCATATGTAAATTTTTCAGTGGAGGGGGTGCTAAACTTGTAAAACCCAAATGACCCATCTTGGCCAACCACTTTTTGGGATCTGCTTAGTTACAGCATCTTTAGAACAGACAAAACCTACAACTAAATTGTTACATTTTTAGAATTCCTCTACCATGTATTTTCCCCAGGATTCTAATAAGAGCTATCTGCGATTACTGTAAATAAGATTCTATCACTACATACAAGGCAGATATAGAATCTTTAGCTAGGAAATGAATATACTGGAAATCTTTATTTGATTATTTCACTTACATATGGCACACACAAACATGCACACAAACATGCACATGATGCAGTATTTGCTTGATTGTTCAACGGATTGGCTAGGCTGACCTGAAGATGTTTCAATGGCATATGGAAGTGGACTCCGATTAAATAGATTACATAGCATACAAATGTACACACTAAGCTAGGGGTCCCCAGTGTGACACCCATGAGTATCATGGTACCCACCAACAATGTTCTTAGCACCTCTTAATTATTTTTATAAAGTGGGACTGTCCTTTGTTGTTTTGAGCTCAACATGCGAAAAAAGGCATATGCTAGATTTTAACTTTTGCAACAAGTGCTTTGTTGGTGATCAGGTGTAAAGTGGACTGGGCCAGGTGGTGTTTTTGCCTGACTGGACACTGAAGATTTGATTGGCTATGCACATTTTTAAAAGTTGCTTCAACAGCTGAGACCATAGCACTAGGATCTTTGTTACATTACTGTGTATGCAAGAAAATATTTTTGAACAATATGTTCAGTCTTTTAAAAATCCTATTAACAGAGCTTCTCTTTCAAATACTGAAGAGTTACTATTGGAATTATGCATAACCTCACTCAATACATTTTTCAGTTAACTCAGCCTCCTGCCACAGCCAGTTTTGGTTGTGCCCACCCCCCTGTGTCAGAATTCCGAAGGTGCTAGCTAGGGTTGCCAGGCCGCAGCCAGCAACCCCTGGGAGCATTTTGTGGTGAGGGACTGGCAAAAACTGGACATGGCATCATGGGACACTCTAGGATTCCCTTAAAAAGTCCTAGAGCATCCCATGACTTCAATTTTAGTCCTGCTCCAAAAGTGCTACTGGCAGTTGCTGGCTGTGGCATGGCAACCCTAGTGGACATTCTTGAAATTCTGACACAGAATGGTGGGCACAACCACAAAATGGCTGCCTCAGGAGGTGGCCCCCTCTTTGCCCACCAATTCACACCATTTATCCTGCCAGCCTTTTTGGTGCCAGCAGGCAAATGAGATGTTTGCTGAGAGGTGAAGACCTATAAGACAGTGGCATGTGTCTAGGTTGCAGGAAAAGAGGACAACGACAAAGACAGAGCAAAAGAACAAAAAAAAAGTTTGCTGTGTGAACTGCTTGATATAATTACACATATCCTTCTGAAGAAGAGTAGATGAGACACACAGAGCCAGTATATCTGAATAAAACAACTCGTTTTTCCACTGCACTAACATGTGTAAAAACTGAACACATATTTAAGTACTGTGGAGAATTGGGTGTTAAGTCTACATGAACATTTTTATTTGAGCAGGAATTTGTGGCAAAAAATAATGGTTTTTCCCTTAATTATATAATAAAAGTGGAATGCCTGCAAGGATTTGAGAGACGTATCATTTCCCCTGCCCTACTATTTCATTTTTCTCTTCTCTGAAAACCCTCATAGCCTCTCCCATTTCCTGCTTCCTTTTCTCCTTCCCACCCACTAACCAGCCTACCTTTATCGGCCCCTAGGTGTCAGCTCTGTGTTGGGAACTACCTGGAGATTTTAGAGGTGGAGCCTGAGGAGGGCAGGGTTTGGGGAGGGGAGGTACTTCATTGTGGTGTAATGCTACAGAGTCCACCTTTCAAAACAGTCATTTTCTCCAGGTAAACTGATCTCTGGCTCCCTGGGTCCAGCTGTAATCCCAGGATGTCTTCAACTACCACCGGGAAATTAGCAACCTTATCTCCCTTGTGTCTTAAATTCCTCCCCCCCTTACCTCCCCTGGCAGCCTCTCCCTGCAAAACTGGCTGAGTTGCTTGGTGCCAGTCACTAGATTGGACCCAGTTGTTCAGTACCAGTTGCTGGGCTGGGCTGGGCACAGTTGAAATTGCAAGGATCTGCAGTGGGCATCTGTTGGGTGTTACAAGTCAAAACACTTCAGTATTTACAGGGTTAATGATGTTTGTTATGATCAACAGGAAGTCACATGTTTGTTTGTAACCAATCTGTTTAGACAATAGAATGCCTGGGAACTTTGGAGCTAATTTGCTAGTCTGATTGGAAACCAATGTGTCAAGTATTTAGCATATTGGCATCTTCTTCCTCTCTTTGTTCTGACTGTGAAGGAGACGCCAGCCATTCCCGTTTTACCTTTTAGCTGTAAGGATGTAGCCATATTAGCTCTTTGTTATTTTCATATCCTGTGTACCTTTTTCCCATGTTAGGTTTATAGTAAACGTTTATATTTTAAACACACCATGGACTCAGTCTCTTCATACTCTGCTGACTTACTCAAAAGAATCCCAACATCTCCCTGCAAAACTGGCTGCGTTGCTTGGTGCCAGTCACTAGACTGGGCCCAGTTGTTCAGTACCAGTTGCTGGGCTGAGCTGGGCACAGTTGAAATTGCAAGGATCTCCAGTGGGCATCTCAGTTTCTGCTTTATCTCCCTCCCCACACTATTTCCTGCTTCCCAACCTCCTGGCAGCCCCCAGTTCCTCAACTTTTCCTGCTTCCTTCTGTCCTTCCTACTACTTTTTATTTGCCCCTGCCATCTTAAGCTATATTTATTATTTATTTACTTCATTTATACAATGCCTTTCTCCATAATGGAGTTTACATCATGCTTCTCTCATCCATTTCAGGATTAGCCCGAGTGTGTGCGACTGGCTCAAACATACCCAGTGATCTTTCGTAGGATTTAAACCTGGGTCTCCCAGATCCCAATCTGAAACGCTAACTACTGTAGCACACTAGATATCATGGGGAGGCAGTGAGCAACTAGGCCTGTGTGAGTCATGCAAGTGGTAGCAAGTTCCCCAGTGGTTGTTACTGAGCATGGCCACAATGAGTCCCTCTGAAAGGCCAAAACAGCCCTGGAAAGGGCCCTGCTCTCATCCCTCTGCCTTTTACTAACAGAAACCAAGGCTGTAGTCACATGAGCAGTTTGCTGCAATATAGTAACATTACCTTTGCAATTCAAAGAGCATGATCACACCACATCTGCCTTCCATGCCTCAGTCATTGGCACCCAAAATTTATCTGCTTCAGAACTGGAATAATCAGGCATCCGGGAAAGTCTGGTCTTTTCAGATGCCTGTGTTTCCACGTCACTTTTCCAGACATCTGAACTCCCCTGCTGTGAACAGATGCCGGATGGGAAGTGTGAACAGTCACTTCTGTCTCAGTCGTGGGGGGGGGGGTTCCCACTCGGTAGGGCTGTGCACATAAGCACATATGCGCATGCAATGTGGATGCTGCAGAGCAGGATCGGTGTGCTTCAGGGAGTCCTGTCTGGTCACCCCTTCCTGCAATAGTTTAAACCAGTCCTATTAGAGGTGCGCCCAGATTATGGCAAGCCTCCAGTGTGACCGCAGCCCACGGCTTGAAGGCTGGCAATACAATTGCAACCATCAGTTACTGTATTTGTTTCTTAAAGCTGCAGCCACTTATCTATCAATTTTTAGAGTTTTGACCCCCCATTTTGAAAGTATTCACAGATTTGGCCATGTTGAGAATTAGATATATTGATAGTTCATATAATATTTTAAATCTTTAAAACCTTTGGGTTGGATCCATTGCAGCATTTACACAAGTTGAAGTACTTCTGCCTACCCAGCATAATTTATGCCGCCCACTCCTTCCTGCAGTAACCTGAAATGTGTCCCCAAAATCCTTTCCTGGGAGTCTCTTCTCCTCCAAGAGCAGCATTTCAGGGTCATCTTGGGGTGCTGTGAGAGGGAGGAGTTGTAAAGATCACACTCTGCAGGTGAAAGCGCTTGCACCCGCAGAAACATTTTACTGGATCCAAAACAGTAGCTATATGGTAGTGGTTGTTGATTGGCTTTATCCTCCTCAGGAACCTCCTGAGCCCTTCAAAATGCTATTGCAGGTTACCAGGGGACCTTCCATAAAAGGGTAGGGGCAACTTCAGGAAGGAGAATGCAATCTCTATGAACCTATTCTGTGAACATAATCTCGGTTTGCACAACTCCTATTGGATCCCTGTGGCGTCCTCTTATTTGAGGAGGACTGGCTTTCTCTTTAAATTTATACTTTGTGTTCATAAACAGGATAGATTCAACTGCCACCAGGAATTTAAACAAATTCCAAATCTTTTCCCATTAATTGTTGGTAAAGTGACCTCGAGTCTAGGCTTTTCAAGGGTCTTTGTGGTCCTGAGGAAAGATTTGAACTGAATTCTGGAACTCAAACAAAATGTGATTTATTGAATAAAATTTTAAACATAAATAAGTTGTTTGTTAACTATAACTGTTTAGGGGAAGAGAAACTGGAAAAATTAGCTGTCAGGGTATCACACAGTCTTTGGTCACAAGATCTTTCTCTATTAACCATCTCCTTTTCAATAGACCATCACTCTGGCTAAGCTCTTTATTTTGTGCTTAAACTTTAGGATGTCTCAGATCCTTCTTGTAGCTCATCCACGTTTAAACTTTCAACAACATATTTTCTGAACACTTCAAGTTTTCACACAGCACTCTGTCCTCGTTCTCTGATAGACTCACTAACTGATTTCAACTGACTTTTCATAACTGACTTCCAGACACAAACAGAGATTCCTTTCAAAAACTCCTCCCACACTCTCTCAACCTCCAATCACACCACACTTGTCTCCCTCAATCATTCTACTCTGCTATCACTGCAATCCAACCAAATCTTTAAAGACACACACACACACTTAAAACAAGGAATCATTACAGCCCCCCTCTTCACTTCAGCTTGTCAAGCCACATGGCATTCCAGAGAGTCCCTCGACCCCCCAGAAGTAGTCTTTGGGGACCCAGGAGGCTGCCTCATAAGAGGAATGCTGATGGAGATCACTTGAGCCAAGCTGCTATACTGATGTAACTTTTTCTTCTATCCACTCCACCACTCAAATGTATAAATGTGCCTAGAAAATTATGACCATTTCTCTGAAATATGGCTATATCATGGCTAAAGGATATAGCCCCTGGAAATGGCTTCCAACTTAGATGGAAAACAAAGATGCTACAACCAAAAATGAATTTCCCATTCAATCCAGTAGAAATGAACTGTGTTTTTGAAATGAAAATTTTAAAATGGAGTGTTCCAATATGAAGGAAGTTCATGTTTTTCTAGTGTGTTGAAAAGTTTCCCAAATATGAGGCTGTCCTATGATCTGTGAACTTTCATGCAGCAACATAACATGGTCACCTGTCCTAACTCACTGTCCCAACAACCTCTGCACCTAGTGCCCTGAAATATGCTATGTCATTCATTTCTCCTTTTATCTTTGGTGTGGTGTGGTTACACAATGAAGTGATGAATGTGAAAGTGTGAGATGCCTAACATGACATGTAAAAAGTTTGGAGTTCTTATATATATATTTTAAAATAGCACCTCAAATGTGGCCACCACAAAACAGTGATCAAATCATTTCATTTGTCTCATTTGGCCTAAACACAAACAACAATTAGTTTATTCGGACACAGAATCTGGACTTACAAAAATGATTTTTTATATCCCTACCTTCTTTGAATATATCTTGCACATATATTATATAGTAGAATGAAAAGATTTTTCATTATCTGCACATCTGTCTTAACAGGACGTTGGGCATGTTTCTAAGGCTCACATTTTCACTATGTAGGTTTTATTAGCAACATACCTTCTCCTTTGTCATTTATGATAAATAATGTTTATTGATGTTCGTTTTCTTCAGTGAAATAAAGTGTCAAACAGCATACCAGTATTTGCCCATTTTCTTCACACATTTCACGTGATGTGCTTTTTATGTTACATGCCTGATTAAAAATTTAAACATTGTCACCATCAGTGTTAAAATACCCTGCCAGAGTATCTTTAATTATGCTTATTCTGTCGGCTCCGAGCAGGCACTGACATTTCTGGGGCAAGATCTGGCTGATGATATGCGGTTTGGGAACTATCCTAGAAAAAGCCTAGGAAAAAAAGGCATTCTCACTTTTTGCAAACTCTTGCTCAATGTTGTAGCAGGTGCTATTTTAAAAAATGGACTGTTGGATATTGATAATCATTGGACAACAGGAATTTCTTGCATAGAAAACAGACATTAGGAGCAGAAGAATATTTTTATCTGACCCAAATCCATCCAGTCAAATATTCTGTTCCAACCAGCCAAATGCCCCTAGAAGTTCACAAGCAAGTCACAACTCCCCCCCCCCCACTTCTTCCCGTCAGACTGGAAATGGATCTTCACTTTGTGGAGGTAAGACAAAGAGTGGCTTGTCGTTACAAACCTTATTCATATGAGCCCACAATGTTGAGGAAAAGGTCATCATCCAGTTGTTTCAGAGGACAATTCCAAAATGAAGGATTAGACCCAGCATTCCATCCTGCAGGCCAAAAGGAAACATGGCCATTAATAAAGATTGTCTTTGTAATAGTGGCACTAAATGTTAGTTCAAAAGTGAGGGAGAGGGACTAAAGGTATACAGTATGTGTCTGATGTTAATGGAAACCCTCTACTTATGCCATTTATTGTTAGAGAATTGTTCTAACAGTTCATCCATGTGAAAACTGTAATTCTGTCAAGGTCAGGAAGACAGAGATTTCCTGAGAAATCACCTTCATTTCAGTAGGTAAATAAAGACTCATTTTTCACAGCATTCTAAGAAGGCATTCCATAGAACAGTTAAATTATGAATACAGCACATATGTTCCATATCATATCATTTACAGCACACTTTAGCATAGAAAGGATGCTTGAGAGAAAACAGTGGTATCATTCACTGAATGCATTTCAATAACGTAATTTAGTTCATTAAAGTCAAGCCATTTACAGTAAATCAAAATCATTGCTGGGACTGAAGAGTGTATACAGTTGTTTGTTTGAATAGTTAAGCTAGGCAAGTCAATTTCTTTCTGAAGGTCAAGGACGCAGTTGTTTCCATTTTCAGTTATAAAAAAGATACAGCCTGTATCATAAGATAATATAGTATCATCGCAACATGATCAAACAGAATCTCCCTCCTCCATCTCCCCAGCCTCAGCTTGGTTTATATTGCAAAACTGTCTTGTATAATATACATTTTTAAACAACTTGTTTATTTAAAACATTCTTAAATTGAGCCCAATTTTTGCATTTAAGAATATGAAATAATAATTTTGGAAGGAATTGTTTCTGCAACCACTCACACTAAAATAAGGAGGGGGGGGTGAATGGTTAATCCTTTCTTTTTCTGTAGCAAAGCCACACTCTGAGGGTGTGCAGAAACAGTGGCATACTCTTGCTAGTTCTTTGTAGGATCAAACATGTTCACACACACCAAACAAGTTCCTGGGGGTTTTGCCTAATCACTTTTTTAAATTATACTGTTATGGATCCTGCTTATTCACATTGCTCAGACTGACACCAAGGATGACAAGCTGACTCTGTGTTAAGAAGGAATGCAAGTCACTTGCTTATGACTAAATTTCTCATTTATAAATGTTTTCCCTTTTGATGTTCAGATAATCTGGCACCCAATATGTATATTGCACCTGACGGCAAAGGATAATGCAGAGGAGAGAGGTTTGGAATCAAATGAGCATTCTGGGCAATATAGGTTTACATTTGCTAAAATAAGAGGTGCTTTAAGCCTCCTGTGTAAAAACACCCACTGGTTTTCCCTGTATTAATATATCTGTGTAAGCCCTCTACAAACATCCAACTCATCGATGTGATTGGCCTAAGGGTAATGACAAGCATGCCTGGAAGGTGGGGTGAGCACAGTGTCATTCCACCACTGCACCCCACCACAATGTCACTCCACCACTGTAAATATGGCACCAGTAAGCAATAGATATTTCCCTTCGGTCAATGTAGAGCATGATCTCCCTTTAGGACATGGTTCCCCCCCTTCTCCATTTTTAACAGCAGCAACAACAACCCTGTGAGGTAGGTTAGGCTGAGAGAGTGTGATTGGTACAAAGTGAGCTTTCATTGTAGAGTGGGATTTTGAACTCAGGTATCCCAGGTTCCTCGTCCGATAGTCTATCTACTATGCCAAGCTGGCTCTCATGCTTGTCTTCCCACAGCCCTGAGTCAGCCAAACAGTTCTGTGCCTACTTCCTGGACAGCATGACTTTGACTCTGAAGCATGTCTGTCTGGGCTTCAGCCCTAGTCAGCCCATTCTGCTGGAATATGCTGTCCTTTCTCCCCATATTCCATTCTTCTGTTCAGCTTTCTGTTTCAGATAGTTGCTTATGCCTTAGAAATAATCATGGAAGGCAGACCTTCTAGATTTTGACTACAAACACAAAATCCTGACCATTTGTTTTGTGTGTTGTTGGTGGGGTTTTTTTGCCACTGTGAGGATGAGAATGCGAGTCCTTAGCATGTACATAGATACATGTACATGGAATCACTAGGCACCAAATACAAATGATTTGAAGGTGGTTATTCAAAGCAGGTTGAATATTGCACAGAAGAACAAGTATGTAACTAATAGGAAACAAAGTATCATGGATATCACCCGTGTTGAGATCTATGGACCTCACAGATCAGACACATTGGTGCAAAAATAGGAGGTGGCAGTCTCACTTTTGCTTTCCCACTTCTTTGAAATGTGTGATGGCAAGGAAGAACCTCTAGGAAGATCCCATGTACAGATAAAATTCCACTGGGGGGATTGTGTTTTGGTTTTGTTTTTAATTTTTAATTGCACAAATAATTACAAACAGTTAAAATTATGTACAACAAATTAACAGAAACTATCAAGAAATAATATCCAGTTTCAAATGCTTATATTATTTCTATTATACTTTAAAAATGTTAAATTGAAACTAATCTATATAGATCTGGCATTTTAAAAAAATTCACCATGTTGGTCTAAATAGTTCAATAGGGTACCAAATAGACTCAAAATCTTATTTATACTTCTCTACAGATTTAAAATTCAACTGTTCAGTTATCTTTGCCATTATGTAATGGGGGTGTGTGTTTTAAAGGACTTCAGTTTGCTTCGAATCTGTTCCCTTTTTTACTTATCGTATGATAAAGAATAAAAAAGCATTCCAAACTGAAGGAGTGCCCAGAACAAGTTACCATTTTTGATAGCTTGGCTTGTGCCCTCAGCATCGCTCAGGCTTTAAATATGGTATCTGAGCTTTCCTAACAGTGCGGAAGCAGAACAAAAGCTGAACATCTTTATAATCCTGTTGACTCTATTATGCTTGGCTTACTTGTGCCCAGTAGAAGGATTATAGTAAATGGCATGGTATATCTCTGTCAGTATTTTAAAAGTTTTTAAAATGCAATAACTAATTTACAGTTTATCCCTTAAGATCCTTACGATGCAGTACTATATTCACAATAGGAGAGAGGGTAGGATAAGAATGTGATAGACAGATTGCCTGACTTTAAAATACTGAACAATTAAATGATAAAATGAGGAAGGCTTTGAACTATAGTGATTTCTTAAAGGGCTTCAGAATGAAGCTTGGATAAGTTGGACTGTGGGAAAGAGGCATTCTATTAACATCATTCTGAGGGTCATCTATTTTAGTTGTGAGAGTGGAATTAGTCATTCTCTGATCAAACCAGAACAGCTATTGGCATCATAATTTAGAATCTCTTTACTAAGGTGGAATGTATTTCTCTTCAGACAGATAAACACTTTACTAGTGCTAATTAGTTACTTCACATGATGTTCCTGAACAAGGTGAATGTGAAATGTGGGCTCAAAATTGTGGCTGAGTCAGGGATAGTCAGGGCAGTAAGTATTCTGCACTCACACATTTCCATATATAAAACAGGAATAATAGTGACCTTCACAGGTTGTTTGCAAACAACAAGAGGTTAAATATGTTGTCGAAGGCTTTCACGGCCAGAGTTCATTCGTTGCTGTAGATTTTCCGGGATGTGTGGCCGTAGTCTTGCCATTGTAGAACCTGACGTTTCGCCAGTAACTGTGACTGGCATCCTCAGAGGTATAAACACAGAAAGATGGAATACTCGCTGTGTCAAGGCACAACCAGTATTCCATCTTTCTGTGTTTATACCTCTGAGGATGCCAATCACAGTTACTGGTGAAACGTCAGGTTCTACAATGCCAAGACCACGGCCACACATCCCAGAAAATCTACAGCAACTAAAAAGAGGTTAGTTCCCAAGTACATTGCATAACATTGAATTAATATCTGGAACAATCCAGCAATATAGCCTAAATAATATATTTTTGTGTCTGATTTATGTGTATGTAAATATATATGCATATGCCTGTGGTTTGATTTAATTTAAACAAACTCTCCTTCTTTCTTCCTATGACAGAGCACTTCCCATCCTCCACATAATACACTTGGCCAACTGGGTTGCACAAAAGGACACACTTCCTGAAATCTCCATTCACAAAGATGAAGGAAGCCATTTGCATTCAACATAATCCAGGCTGGTGCCCCAAAGCAATGTATCCTGCATTAACACCTTTGAAAGATCTGCTAATGGAGTGCTTTTTTCACACATCACTGAAGCTTAGTCAGGAACTAGTGAGCTGGTAGAGTTGCAAAGCAGAACCCCACACAGGCTTACTCATGCTAATGATAGACAAAGATCGATGGTAGCCATGATGATCTATAGAAAAATCCCAAAAACAAACAGTGCTGTAATACTCCAGATTAGAACCAACCAACATATCACAAAACAATGAGAAAACCCAGACCTTCTTCATCAGACCATCAGAACAAAACAAAACAAAAAAAGTATTTCAGACAGAACACGAAGGAGGTGCATAATCTGTAGTTTGTTTAATCTTAAAATCAGGATGTTCTACAGACTTGTTTGCATTACAAGGCACTGGGTGCAAAATAGGTTTCAAGATGTATTGAAGGCTGCTGGGTCAAGAGAAGCAAAGGGGGAGAGAGGAATCTCCTTTTGAAAATATAAAGCTAATGAATGATCATATATTCCTTAGGGCTAATAGGAATACACAAATTCCTTGTAAGGCAGACAACATTTAGGTGATGCACTAGGCAAAGAGTTAACTGACATCAAGCTGTATCTGGGAAACTTGGAAGTTTACTCACTGTTTTGTTAGATATTGGTTGGTCCTAATGAAGAGGTATACAACTGTCATTTTGGACTTCTTTCTATGGATCAACACAGCTACCTCTGTCTATTTTAGGAAGCACCAATTTAAGCCATCCGAGAAGAGGAAAACTCTAACGGGGACTTTGCTTGGGGGGGGGGATTCTTCCCTTCAATATTATCCAGTTTGGCTTCTATTGACTCTTTACCTAATACTTCACTTAATCTCCAGTATTGTTGCTGTTGTTATTTTCATGTAGTCCACCTTCGTCACCTCACTGGGACTCAAGATGGATTACAATTATGATAAAAACTTTTCAGTCAATCAGTAAATGGATTACAAGATATGATAACATCAGTCAATCAGTAATCTGATTGCAAGATAACATTTGGATCTAATAGCAAAGATTCCTAGTAAAATAAAATAATACAGTTGGGCTGAGATTGCAGAACAGGGGTAAAGGGGGGGGGCACAGCAAGCAAATATTTAAAGCAAAAACACCATCAGTGTAGGAAAAACTTTCTAATAAGCCCTAATGTCACCTCTGGAACTGATCCATTACTCCTCAGCTTTGCCTCCTCTACACAAATGCCCTCCTGAACAATTCTGTTTTGAACATCTATGTGTTCTGATTAGTCGTGGGAAAACATTTGATTAATTGTGGCTTTGTGTTCTCAAAGGGAGAACATTTTGTTTTGGTTGATTCTGTCTCAATATGCTTCAGTTTATTCTTATTCTCAATAAGCTTTAGTGACCACTTTTGCAATGTAATCCAATGATGTCTAAAGCACAGCATTTATGCTATTACAAGACTTCAGAAATGGCGGACTAGGGATTTCTCCATTATGACCCACAATAACTTTTCACCTCCCTCTTTTTTACTGAGCACCCAGCCTGATGAAAAGTTGTCCAGAATCCATAAGTTTATTTGCTGTTTTGTGCTATTTTGATTGCTCCTGAAGGAAGAGTAGCCACTATTTCCTGGATTAACTTAAACATTACAAAACATCTTTATTCAAAATAGATTTTGATTTACTCACTTGGAGTCTTTGGTAGGGGTGAGTCCAGTCAATCAATCAACCAATATTTTTACATGAAAGGATGTTCTTCACTGAAGAAGGCAAACAAATACTATTCCAAAATGCTGAAACAGGGCTTTAGACAAAATGATCTTCAAGTCCTTCAGTTCAACTATCCTAAAATTTTTCAAACTGAAGCAGACCATAGAGTGTTGAACTTTGATCCCTGATTCAGTTTTTGGCTCAGCTGCAGGATTGTTCTTTTCCTGTCTCTTCTGCATACTGGTCATTCTGTATTTAGACATATTCTGCCTTTCTTGCTGAGACTCAAGGAAGATTACAGAATAAGGCATTGCAGTTAGACAGCATAAAACAACCAATGCAATAGGACTGAGGTTACAGAATCAGAGAACAATACAAACAACAAACTGTGAACAACACACAAAGTGGATCATGAGGTATCAGACAGTGCAGTAGATGCAAGGTGACAGCTACGTCATAAAGGCATATCTCAAATGATTATTGTATGATCAAAATAAAGGTTTCAAATGCTTTGCCAATGGCAGTACCAGATGATGCTGTAATACAAATAATCATCTCAATTTGTTTATATTACAATACAAATTTGAAGTTAGTAATCAGAATGGGATAACAATTGCTAGCCAATGAGGATAGAACACTAATACAGAAAGCATACTAGAGTCCAATAACCCTCCTTGTCTTCCAGGGCATTGTGGGGTGAGAAGCTCTGGGCATGCACAAAGAACACAGATGGCTGCTAAAACTCTTTGTAATAGACACTCTGATCACAGCTGTCCTAGGATTGACAGCTTGCAAGGAAATAGGCCTGGTACAGATGATCCTGGGCACTGATAAAACACTGGCAGTGTTCATGAAGGCAGAAATGCCAAAGTTTTCAAAAGACTGGATTGTTTGCCTGGGGTCAGTCCTGCAAAAGATCAAACTGGAGAATGGTGAAAAACCCAGATGCCTTCAGGATTCCAAGACTAATAAAGTAAAGTACATTTCAGAGAAAAGAACACTCAGACATTTGATAACCAGTGGTGTAAATGTCAAGAAAGAGAAGTGGAAAACCTGGAACTTACCTTGCTGTACTCCAATGTGGCATAGCAGTTTACAGGGGATAGAGAAGAAAAAGCCTCCTATATTTGCTTCTGTAATATTCTGGTATGTGTATTTCGAATACTTTGAAACACTACCAGGTAGCTGATTTTCCATCTGTAGGAATCCAAACCCATGTTTGCATGGGGACTTTCATTTGGAGTCTCAAGGATGGGAAGTGATTCTGGAAACTTTTCAGGAGATAAGCAATGGTTGAGCTAAAGTATCCCTCTCCTGACACTTCTTCAGTTCCAATCCCTCTCTCAATGGTACTTTCCGCCCCTTAAAGACGTGAGAACTCTTGTACACAACTATGCAGTGTAGCCTGTGATGAAGAGCATGGCAGCTCCTGCTTCGTCTCCAGCCAGCAGTTTGGCTCCCCATCAATAAGGGAGATGTAGTGGCACATGGGAACATTGCCATTTTCCAGGGCTTCCCAGTTTGCTCTTAGCTGAGAATGAGAACAATTGCTTGTCTAAGACCAAGGACCACTTAATGCCACACCATTACATGCTCAGTTCCTTTACAAATTCTCCAGTACAAACAATGAGTGTGAAAAGTATGCAGACGGAGAGTGATTTCAGGTAAGCATACCTTTATTTAGTTCAGGACAAAGACAACTGACCAGCTTGCAGGCCGGTTTATATGCATTCAGAAAACCCGCCACCAAGTACACCTAAACACACCCCCTACTCCTGATAGGCTATTTACAGTAACCGGGGGACCACTGGTCTCCCGGCTGGGAAGCTAGCCCTTTTGATAGGGCCGGCTAGGATCCTTCGGATCCATTGTCTTTCGACTGAAGCTACAGATGAATTGTGCCTGGCCAGCCCGGGCAAGTCCGGGCATGTCAGGCTGAATACATTACAGAGTGGTTAGGATTCATCTAGGCCAGTTTTTGTCATAACTTCTCAGTGATAATTTTGTGATAAAAGGAAAAGTCTACTCTGTAATCTTGTTATGTGTTTCACTTCCTAATGTCTCCACACAAAAAGATTATTCCCGTTAAAGAAGCAAGATTTTGAATAACTGTACTAGAAACCATTCCCAGACAAATTTTCTTTGAGGATATCCTACTTGTGATCTTCCAGTTTACAAGTTAAGGGTGAGAAGGACTACACAAACATAGTTGCATTCTGTTAAATCAAGAGCTAGATTTATTTAGAAAAGCCCTCAAACATATCAGTGATCACAGCAGCAAATGTAGTCTTCCAGAGGTCTTCTCTTCTTCAGCAGTGAGGGGTGAGAGATTTAAACCAGGAAGTGTTCACAACTCCTGAAGCATCAAATGAATAAACAGAAAAGACAGACCCAAATGAATGCAAAAGCATGCTAGCCTATAGGAATCATAAACCTTTTCCCCATGACAGTACAAACTAAGGTTTCATAACTTGGCTCTTAATTTGGATAGGTTTTGCTTAGGACATTATGGAACAATTACATGTTTAGGATGTTATGAAACATCATGAGAGATTATCTCCATATGTGATTTCTTTCAAATTGTTACCAGAGCCATTTCTTCATATCTTTAGTCTGAGAGCAAACCAGGCTTTTGTTGTGTCCTATATCTGTAAAGAAATTTTGGTTCATAATACAGCTCTTTTTGTACTGTAATATCTAGGGCCTGATCCAGCTATGCAAACAGACTGATAATGAAGAAAGTTATTTTCTTTCTCTGTTATCACACTGAATGTGTATCATACCCTTTTCATCTTTATGGTTTTATTGGCTAGAATCCTTCAACAGAAATTAAACTTCTTTACAACCCAATCTCAAGGTTCTCTCACACCAATTTATGTTACAGACAGAATAGTAAATGGGTGTAAAGGTGCATATAGGCGAACACATAGTTTATTAAGAAACAAATTCCGTCTAGTCCACAATTCTGGGACACATCTGGAAAACATGCATTTGCTCCAGGTCATAGAAAAAACTGAAATTCAATATGACGGAGTGCCCAACTGTACCCCAAATAGAGCTTATTGCCCAGAAATCAGTTGTCAGGTGAATTAATCTGCTGTTGCAGAAGGACCACCACTTCCATTTTAGCACTACAAAGGTCCAAGCTGTTTGTTTGGCTCCAGTCCTATTTTCTGGCTCAAATTCTGCCCAAGAACCTATAGTGGGCTCCTTTGGCAATGGCATAAAATAGCCATTGTTGAAATTAGGTGCCAGGGAGTATATTGTGTCATTGCAACCATCTCAGTTATCTACCAGGTAAAAATTGTGGAGGTCTTGCTTCCAGTATTGTTGTTCAGTCGCACAGTCGAGTCCGACTCTTCGCGACCCCATGGACCAGCTCCCGCCAGGCCATCCTGTCTTCCACTGTCCTCTGAAGTTGGCTCAATTTCATGTTCGTTGCGTCGCTGACACTGTCCAACCATCTCATCCTTTGCCGTCCCTGTCTTCTTTGACCTTCAAGTATTACCATGTGGTATCCCCAAACTGTATCTGGACATCCTGCAGCCCTGCTTACCTTCATCTCAGACTTGTCCAAAAATAGGTATTTTGATCTTGGGATTATTATCAGTTTCAGTCCTTGGAATCTGGTATTACAGGCCTGGCATGAGAATATGGCCTTCCCTCCACTTACAGTTTGAATCTTGATCTTGCAAATCCTGCTGATCACCCAGGCAGCTGTGTCACTGTTAGGCTAGAGAGATGCCAGTGAAGTCAATGGATACTTCTATTCTATGCCAGCACCCCATCCTCAATGCCTGTTTACAATTTGGAAGCCTCATTACTACATTAAATGTAGCTCAGAGAGGGGTTTTGTGCATGAGTGGCAGCCATAGATCACAAGCATTGCTCTCAGTGGTGAACACATTGTGAATCGTCACCCAAACGAATGTTTAATAAAGCAATAAACCTGTTGGAGAAATAAATTAACTGTACTGCAAGGTTATGCTTTGAGTCTGTCTATAGTACAGAAAAGGAACCTAGTCATTAGGTTTATATACAATGTGGATGACTGTGCTGCATAAAAATTTAGGCAATTAGTGTCCTTAATTCTCGGGAAGAACTGCTTGCTACTGTACATTACTACAGATTTTGCTCAATTAAAATAGTTCACAGTCAGCAAAAACAATTTCTGCTCTGTAATGACATAATGAAATAATTATATGCAAGGGAGGACTTCTGATCTTTTTAATTATTCTATTCTTCATTTTTAAAGTGGCTATTTGAAAACGCAGTCTTATAATTGATCGCTATAAATCAGTCAAAAGCATTCTAAGGATCATAAATATTCTAACTTTTAAAAGACAAAGAAATGCTAAATATTCAATGAAATCCTTCAACATTCAGAAAATTTAATCTAGGGTAAAAGGATAGAGTGCTCTTTTGAAAATAAAAAGTAAATTTGTTGTCCTGTGAAAAATGAAATATCTTGAATGTCAGTAACAGAAATGGAATTAACAAGAGATCTTTTTATTGTTTTTTAAGGTCATTAGGCTCTGAATTCTATAATTATGGAAATTATCAGTCCAGATCTGCAGAATGTTTGCTCCCATCCATAAGGTATTGGAATGTTCAATCAGTCTCTCTCGTGGGAAAGTTAGGTCATAACTGTAAGTGTACCAGCAAAATTGAATTAAGCAAAGAGATTTCATTAGTATTTATAGCCAGAAGGCATCTGTAAAAGTACAGGGCAAAGAAGTTATGTGGAAGTCAAAGGAGAAAAAAATGGGTTTCTAGTGACAAAGGCAAATCTGAAAGAGATATCAGCGTATAATGAATAAGAGCTATTGAACGCTGTTCAGAGGAAGGAGTTGCAAAGATGTCAAATATTGATTTTCTTGAATATGCCTTTGGACTACATATGCAATTGTTTGGATTTGCTGTCTTCATGATACAACAATATTTGTTGTTGAAGGTTAAAAAGCAGGGTGTGAAAGAACACAAAAGTCTGAAACATGCTGGAGAATTATAATAGTTTTACAACAACAATTTCAGGAACAGGAGATGCCTTCTTTTCTTTACAATAAAATATTCCTAGAATAACAAACCTTTAAAAAAAAAAAGATGAGATGTCATACCTAATAACATAGCAGCAGGTGTAGTATGGCCTTGCTGTTTAAGTACGCTGCCTTTATTGACTGCAGATGTCAATTCACAACACTTTTGCGTAATTTTATAGCATGTGCATGCTCACAAAGACATTGTGCATGTGCAATCTTGTGTTTGAACACCAGGCTAACCTATAGAAATAGATGATATATGTAATAAATATTATAGCGGAGATCATGTACACGTCTATACATACTGTTTTCCTTAGATGCTACATTTATGATGTCACATTAGATTGGGTTCTATCATATAGTCATTTAGATTCCAATTAAAAGCTCCTTAGCTTTTTGGAGAAATTGTGTTTAACAGGGAGCCGCATTTAGTTATGGGGACATGGGAAACCACCAAGGAATATTAGGGTCACTAAAGGCAATGGCAGGCAGGCAGGAAATGGCAAAGCACCTCTGAACATTTCTTGCCTTGAAAATCCTACAGGGTCGCCATAAGTCAGCTTTAACATGGTGGAACTTCCCACCACCACCGCATTAGATAAGCATATGGAGCAGAGGTCCATCATTGGCTATTAGCCACAAGGTATAGATAGGGATTCTGGGGCAAGTGATGCTGTCTTCCTGGTACTTGGGGGTGGGGTGGTCAACAGTGGGAGGGCTTCTAATGTCCTGGCCCCACTGGTGGACCTCCTGATGGCACCTGGTATTTCTGGCCACTGTGTGATACAGAGTGTTGGGCTGGATGGGCCTTTGGCGTCTCTTATGTTCTTATGTTCTTATTAGATGCCCCTCTGTTAATCTATAAACCACAGTTTAGATTCTTCCTAGCATTTGCTGTGACTGGTCCTCTAACAGCAGTCATTGCATCCTATTTCCTGTGTTGCTTAAATCCAAAAGATATGACAGAGAGTAGCTGGCGCAAATTTACCTAGTGAGCTTCATGATGGAGTAAGAATTTGAACCCACATCATGCTGGTCCTAATCCGGTACTCTAATCACCACAATTATCTAATTATTTTAAAAATAAGATCATCGTTCCATGCTGGTTATGTAAAACTAGGACATGGGTTCAAATCCCCACTGCCACAAATGACCTTGGGCCAATCACTCCCTATCAATCTAATCCCTCTCACAGTGTGGTTGTTGTAAGGATAAAATGGAGGCAGGGAGAATAACGTCTCAGGCCACTTCAGGTTCCCACTGGGGAGAAAAGTGGGATATAAATACCTAAATAAATAAATAAAATGGGTAATGTTCTTGGTAGAATTCGATGTCATAAATTCAGGGCTTTTTTTCTGGGGGAATGTGTCAGAATGCAGTTCCAGAACCTCTTTGACAAAATTCTTTTTAAAATGTTTAAAAGTTCATGAGTTTTCAGTGTACAGATTGAAAACTTCATTTCCCTCTTGAGAGTGCCAGCCACTGTTCCCTCTAAGCTGAGTTAATGTGAGCTAGCTCACAGTTTTTTAGCTTCCAGCTCACACATTTTTGTCTTCGCTCAGGAAGGATGGCTCCAGAACAAACTAATTTATGCAGAAGCCAAATCGCTTGCTCACAACTTTAATGCCAGTAGCTCACAAAGTAGAAGTTTTGCTCACAAGACTACACAGCTTAGAGGGAACATTGGTTCCAGCACCTCTTTTTCCTGGGGGGGGGGGAGCCCTGGTCATAATCCATGGAATAATGTGTGGCAGAAAATATCTTAATCTAGATTAAAACTGAATCAAAGGAATATATGGCATTATATTTCAGGAATGGACCATAGTGTGCTAGGAGAGCCTGAGGTGGGCTTGCAAAAAATTGTTTTGAGTGCCAACCTGTGCATCAGTTATTCTTTTGTTGCTGCCCACCTGTCTTTTCACAAAGCAGTGCAAGTTTTACTCAGGAGTTCGAAGGGATCCAAATAACTTTCTCTTTTGTGGGGAAATTGTATTTTCCCAGCACTTAAACCACCAAGTGTTATTAGTGCGCTACAGTTTCACCTGTCCCATCTCATAGCTATTGCTTCCATTGCCTTTCAGTGAAATCACAGGATTGAGGAGAGACAGGCAGGAGAGGCATATTTTAATACATAAATATCACAGGTCCTAAATATCAGAGGTACTGACACCAAATGTCGCCAAAGACAAGTGACACAAACTCCACCCTCTTCCTTCCAGGAGTCTATGCAAATTTGTGTACTTTTAAAACTTTGCCACTTTAATGACTAAGCAATTCTTTCTGATTCATGGAAAAATTTCTCTGGCCCTTAATGCCAGCATATTCATCCCACCTTTGCAGAAAGCACCTCCAGTCCCACCCCCCTTTTTAAAGACTGGCTGTTTTTTCCTCTCTGATGATGTCCATATAGATGTTTGAGACCATACCACACACTACATTTTTTCCAATCCTTTTTTTTTTAAAAAAATTAAACCCAAACCAAGTGCAGGTGATTTCAAGGTGAATAGAAAATCAAGGGAATCAATCCAACCATTTCCTTACCAGCTGCATGTATGACCACAATCCACACACCCACCATGACTTTCCTACCACTGGATATTTGTTTAAGTTCCCCATGCTCCCCCCCCCTTACAGAGGAAAACAGTAAGAAATTTTGAGCTTTCACTCAATTCATCCAACCACAACTGGTTAGCAGTAATTACATTGTAATTTGGCCTTTAATTTTTTTTAAGTTTTAAAATACAGACTTGTAATTTTTGCCTGATTACTTAATGAAATGGTCAAGGGCCTCAATGCTTCTTTGGAAGGCCTTTCTGACAGCAAGCCTTTTCAATGTCAACATCCTGTTTTAAAAAATTATATAAGGTTATATTATAGTATGATGAGGATTCCACAGTGAAAAGATTCCTCAGACATAACAGTGCAGCACCCTTAAAAAGGTGGACTCTGTAGACCTTTGGGTCTTAGCTCTTTCCTTCCATCTCTACCAGCCACATTTAGCCCCTAATTTGATGGATCCTGTTGCAGAAGTTCCCTACAACCCTAGATCTAATCATTCACCGCTATGAATTGAATAAGGATTGCATAAAGTGGGGGCAGTAATAGCAAATACACCATTCAGATAAGGTTGCCACCTGAAGAGCTCTAAAATAATGGATGTCTCATGTGGCTGTATGAAAAGGATGCCCTGTGAGTGTTAGAACATTAGCAGGGCTTTATACCATCCTTGTAATGTATTAAATGAAAGTTTCTTTTGAAAGGACAGCAAGTTTGAGGACAGTGATTTAAGACTCAAGAAGTTGTGTGGCAAGGTTGATTCATTAAGATTTAAGAAGTTGTGTGGTAAGGCAGCATCCAGCATGTCCTTTCTGTTGACAAGAGCCAAGCCTCCGTCAGCCTTTGAGAGGAGGCTCATTAAAAGCTGAGAAAGACCTGTCCCCCTCCAACATCCTGGTGGTTACACTTCTGAAAGGAAAGATGTCTTTAAACCCACAAACACCTTCAGTGTGCTTTGCCTGATCCATTTAAGTGGAAAGATGTATAATTTAGCAAGCCATCAGATCACTATGCATTACAATACTACACATTCTGTGAGTCTCCTAATCTTTCCTGCTTGTTCTACTAGAACTAAAGAGGCTGGAAGTTTTTGGAGCCCTGCTGGCAGAAGACATTGTTGCCTAAGCAAGCATTAAGAGATTAGGGTAATGATAGGTATGCTTTCCCTAAATATAAAGTTCCATTAATCACACCATATTGAGATAAACCTGTCAATGGATAGAGGAAACCAGAAATCAAATACTGTGAAAGTTCTGACAGAGTGTTAAATAGAAACCCTTTAAGATGGAATTTAATTTACTGTGATATTATAGATATTTATGCATCAATAGGCAAGTGCAAATTGAGTTCAAGGGTCAGCTGTGATGCTTGAAAAATAAAAGCCTAGAATGAGGGGGGAAAGGTGACAGTTACCTTTGTCAGAAATTAGAGATTATAAACCCAAATATCATGTGTGTATTATTAGAGGCAAAAAAGCTTGTAAACTACAGTGGTAGGGCGGGAAAGAGATAAGTACAAGCGTACATCAGAGTTCTTCATTCCATTACAGTCAAACTTGCATGTAAAATGAATAGATATGAAAGAACACAGTGTGCAAATCTGGAAAATGATAGATGCCCAAATCTCAGGTATTATACAGATCCAGGAGTTTGTTAAGGATAGCACAATCAGACTTTTGTATAAGAACTGCCAAGAGTTTGTGTACTGTAGTAGTCAGAGTCTTGGGCCAGGGAAAACCAGGACCAAATCCCTGCAAAGAAGCTCACTGGGTGACTTCAGACTACTTACCGTGCAGTCCTAACCAGAGTGACACCCATTGACTTCCGTAGACTTAGAAAGGTGTAACTTTTCTAATGGTTGCCCTTTACTCTTCCTCAGCTTACCTCACAGGGTGATGATAAGAACAACTCATGTCGGCCATCCTAAGCAACTTGGAAGAAGGTTGAGATGTACATGTCAACTTCTGCTGGAATAGGTATATCTAATTCTCAACATAGCTCAATCGGTGGATACTTAGATCCAGAAACTGGAGCAATGAATAGACAAGGCAGACCTTTTTAAAAACAAAACACTGGGAGCTGAAAGTCCCCAAAATAATAGAAATGACACCTGTAAATTAAGAAATGAATGCCCTCAGTGGCCCTTGCTAGGCAGCCACAACAGTATTGCCAGCATCAGGTCTTGGTTTCTGTCATAAAAAGGCAGCGCAAGGGGCAGAGAAAGGACCTACTGGGGCCAGGCCCAGCAGAAACCACCAGGTGACTTGCTACCAGCTGATTTATACGACTCAATTAGGGCTGCCAATTATAGTGGGATCTTTATGCAACCCAGTATCTTGTCCAGGAAATGAGGAAGAAATGGGGGGGGGGAGCATTTGCCAGCACACTGATATTACTTCTGGTGAAAACTGGAAATGAAATCATGAAATGCTACAGAATTTGCAAAACTCTCTATGGTTTTACCATAGAGCTTTTATCAATCCTAAAGCATCCCCTGATGTCACTTCTAGTTTTCACTAGAAGTGACATCAGTGTGCCAGAACAACACAAGTGTACCAGTCCCTGCTCCTTTAATTCTCCTGGTGTGGCCAGCTGCAGCCTGGAAACCATACAACTCACTCAGGCCTGGCTTCTTGCTAGAGTTCAACAGCAGCCACCCCACAAAAGCCAGTGTGGCGTAGTGGATAGAGTTTCAGACTAGGATCTGGGAGACCTAGTCTTGAATCCCATTTCTGCTGTGGAAGTTCACTGTGTGAGCTTGAATCACACAGTCTCATCATAATCCACCTCACAAAATTGTTGTGAGGGTAATATGGAGGAGAGGAGAGTTATGAGAACTGCTTTGGGAGAAAGCTGGGGTTTAAATGAAGTTAATAAATAATAAATGTAGCTGAAGATAAGAGGCAGAAAAAAACGGTAGGAAAGAAGGCAGCATGGACAGATGAGGGCATGGAGTCTGCCATGAGGATAGAAAGAGGAAATAGGAGGGGATACAGGAGAGAGTGAGGTCCCTTTGTGGTTTCCCCGCTACCCGACTGAGCCTGTCCTGTCCTGTCCTGGCCATAACCACACAACTGGGACTGAACTGGTGGCTGGCACTGGGCCCGCATTGTGGAGAAAGGTGAGGTATAAATGAAATAATAATAAGTATAGCTGAAGATAAAGGGTAGGTTGTTGGTGAGTGAGGAGAGAAGGAAGCTGGGAAAGTTGAGAATATTGGGATTGCCAGGAAGAATTAGCATGGGGAAGGGGATACAAGGGGAAATGAGGTGTTCCCTTGCAAGTGTTTGTGGGTTCCCCACTATGCAACTAGTTATAGTCCTCCATCCCTTCAGAAGCTTAGTAGGCAGTGACTCAAGACACATCTTCCTTTATGGTAGCTCTGAGATTATGGAACTCTCTTCCCTATGACATATGTTAGGCTCCATCCTTTTTAGCTTTCATAAAATTGTTTAAAAGTTTTGTTTCATCAGGACTTTAAGTTAATCAGTATTCTATGCTTATGTCATAGGTTTCGACAGGTCCATCATGACATCAGTGCCTGCTTGATATTATGTTGTTGATTTATCTGCTAGTTTGGGTTTTTTTAGTGTTGATTTTATTGTGACCCTGATAGTTTGGTCATGTCTGCTTGATGACTGTAGACTCAATAGTTGGCTGCTGAATGTGTGAAGAGACTTCACTGAAAAGCACATCTTTTAAAATTATAGGAAGTGATATGGAAGTTATATTTATGGTGCTGTGTGAAGAAATGCATTTTTTTTCCCTGGGAGGTTTGCAAGGAGCAAAACCTCCACTTTGCATTTTAACAGTTTTTTCTCTGGGCAGAGACCAGACTGGGAAGGAGAAAGTCAGTCAATGGCTTTCCAGGCTCACCACAGCTACCTCTTCAGATATGCTAATAGGTGTAGCTAAAGACAATGGGATAGTCAAGCTCTTCCCCCTCTTCAAGCAGGGAACAAAGATTTGGAGAACTTTGGGCTAGAACAGATCCAAGAATAATCTTCAGGAAGAAGCCCTTGGCCACTCTTCTTTGACCTGGCATGACCTGGTCAGCGAGTGGAGAAACAGATTTAAAAACCTCCTTGCAACAGGAAGGAGGTCTCTTTTCCTTGGGTGCTGAGGACATGAGCACACAGAGACTGAGGAGGCAGCCATTGGCCATGTGCTCACCTCAAGAGCTGAAGGGAGCTTCAAGGTAATAGTGACTTCTTAAAGCTAAAGAGCCTGTCCTGTATTTTAACATCTGATAGGGCATGTATAGAGAGAGGGACAGAGGACTGCACTTTTACCCATTTCTTTTGTATCCTTTGCTCAAATCCGGCACTGTACTAAAAGTATGCTTGTAAACATTTTCTTTTTAATAAATACCTTATGACTTCGGATGTGGGCAGTGGTTCTCTGTACCATATAGACCTCCACCATCTTGGACATGCTATTTTAAAAAGAGCACCAGGGAGAAGGCAGGCAGCAAGTGGCTATTCCTCCAGGGGCTCAAAAGGCTGTAAACTTATCCCTGTGGTGACCCAGTGCTGGGCAGCGGGAGACACAGAGGCAAAGCCTCAGACGTTGGAATGGACGCTAGGAGTCCTGACTCTCCCAGTGGGAAATTCCATACAAAGGTCATGTGGTGGTGGCAAGCTACCTGAGAGTGAAAGAAACGTTTCTCCAGGTGTTGAGAAAAACCTAGGAAGGCAGGGCGGAACAGGCATGTTCTGCTGCATGTTGTATCCAAAGTATTCCTTACTTAAGCAGAAGCCATTCTGCTGTATGGATTTTACAGACCTTCTTCATCAGCTGAATACCAGGCTGTTTCCAAGTGTTCCATGATCCTCAGGAACAGCTTTTCAGGTGGTGCAAAAAGCTTCAAATGAAAAGGAAAGTCAGGAAAAATCCATCTCATGAAAATGGGATAACAAATCTGGAATTCTCAAACCTCCCTAATGTGTGCCCATTCCACACGCACCATTCTTGAGGATATACATGTACGAACCCATCCTATGTTTTCACTGTTCCCTCCTGTGGCAGCCACCCTATTCTGTTCCTTACCAGTTACAAAAAAAGTATTTACAGAGCTGAATGAAGAATAAAAGAGAGGGGGAAGAAAGAATCTAACCTGGAAATGCATGTGGTAGAAAGATTGTTGTTGTTGTTTTCTTTAAAGTGCAAAGAAACAAAATAAAATGTACATCAGAAACTTTGGCTGATCTGAAAATTATATATCTTTGGGTGTGTGTGTTTTCCTGAAAATAAAAATAAGTAAAATCAAACTGGAAGATCCTAGAATACTCTTGTACCAATAAGCTGCTTGCTGAAAGATCCAATGATTCCCTTGAACAAGAGCCACAGAGAAACCATGGCTGAATAGTGATCAAAGTGAAAAGGTCCCCAGAGACTGGCTTATAAAGTTTCCTGAGCAGGTAAGGAATAAAACATAGTTCACATTCAGACCAATTTCCTGGCACTTCTACATACAAGTAAATTATAGCAAACAGTCATAAATCATATCCTATTGACATGATGAATCTATATTTAACTAGCCTGATACCCGTGCTTCGCTACGGTATTTTTAAGTTCCATAAATCCAGTTATAATACTGATGATGTGAAGTTTGAAATGTGACATTTGTTGTAGGAATTCTAGTGGAGAAGATTGTAGTGTAAAAAATGAAGTGAGACATACGTACTTTTTCTCTCTCTACCGAAGGACCTCTCTCTAGACCACATTGGTGGTTCTGCCCTCAGGTGCTCAGATCACCAGGCTGCTTGATCAGCTCACTCTGGAGCAGGCCACATAGAACTGTCCATTTAAGAAGCAGTTGTCTGTTACGTCAACTCCTGCCACCTGCCACGAAAGTGATGGCCTCTCTACTTGTGTTCCTGGATTGTTTTGCTCATATGGAGACTGTGTTGTTCTGAGCACCTCAGGGTGATCCTGCTGGTACTTGGCCTGCGCAGCTCAGTGCTCCACAGGAGTACTATGTGCAAATGTCTTTGCTGCATTCCTAAGTTGCCTCCTCCTTGTAGAGTTGGTGTATCTGGCTCGATGTTTTCCAGGAGCTTTGGGGGGGGGCAGGAAGAGGTGAGAGGTGTGAGGGGGAGTTGGTGTGAGGGAGTGGTGATGTGGTGGACTGTCTGGTGTTAGGAGGGGGAGGGGGAGGAGTATTAGAAGCCACTGTGGAGGTGGGGCTGGCAGGGTCACTAAGGCGTTACTGCTGGGGCGGGCTCCCTCGTGGCTTTAAGCACCCTGCAACTGCTGCTGCACCTGACAGACAACTGCCTGTCAGGTGTAGGAGGGGGACCATGTTTGAAGTCCTAGGGAGGCTGGGCCAGCAGCTCTGCTTCACCTCACAGGTGGTTGGCCATTCCTGATTTCCTCAACTGTCATTAGCTCTATGTAGTCCCCTGTAACTGTTTTTTTAACCTCAGAACACTGAGCTCTGCAGCTGACCAATCAGAGAGTGGGGGTTGCAAGGAAACAGCAGCCTGGCAGCTGTATAGGAATCAAGGGGGGAGCACATTTTACTCCTTTTTGACCCACTTAGGGGTTGAATGTCTAAAAATTCCTTCTTAGCGAGCACCTACGTCATGGTAGGAGCACTCTCCCTAAATTTGGTGTTTCTAGGTCCAGCGGTTTGGCCTGGGCATTATTTTATGGTGAGGGGACTTTCTTTTATATATATAGAGGTTAGTACTTAAGTCTAGATAATTTGGGATACTTGTGTGTGTGTTTTCCCCCATATAGCAGTTTCATTGTGAAGGGCTGTTTATTATAAAAGGAATTTCAGCTTCCAATTTACATAATGCTGAAACAATTTGAACTGGCTTCTGCTCACATTTCTTTTCCATGGTACTATGTGTTACATAGCTCATCATGTTAAATGAGGAGGAGGAGGAGGAGGAGAAGAAAAAGTTTTATTCCCCACCCTTCAGTACCCAAAGGAGTCTCAGAACAGCTTACAATCACCTTCCTTTCCTTTCCCTGCAACAGACACCCTGTGAGGCAGGTGGGGCTGAGAGAGCTCTGAGAGAGTTGTGACTGACCCAAAGTCACCCAGCTGGCTGCATGAGGAGGAGTGGGGAATCAAACCTGGTTCTCCAGATTAGAGTCCACCACTCTTAAGCTCTACGCCAAACTGTGTTGTGTAGCAACCATGAAGAATGTTCACTGCACAAGAAGGTTACTATGTGATCACCACAGCTATTCTGTTTCCAAAGGTTGTAGAAATTATAGCAATATGGCATCCTCTGAAGGATTTGGACATCCAGGCTAAGTGCCCATTTCCTCTGGTCATTATAGAAATTATCCGAGTGTTTTGCTTTGCCTTCCACTAGTCCCATTCCTTAAAATGAAATTACCAAATTCCTAGAATGGCTGCAGATGAGGCTTCTCCCACCCCATCTCCCTGTTAGGAAAAGTGTCACTTTTCTGTGGTTGTTAAAATAACAGAAGAAAGACCAATGAAGAGTTTGCATCATAGCCCTTGTACGATGATTTTGCTGTGTATAACTATAGTGGTGCAATTAAAATAACATCTGGAGGATTCTGACATTTTGTTTTTATTAAATTTTAAAGTTTTAACCTGCAAAGAAAAGTCACAAAGAAAAGTTATAAACAATTACAATAATTTAAATGAGATACATTATGGATTTTACAAATAGCATCTATCTTTTGCTTTTTATAGAATATTCTTATCAATGTATCTATCTATCTTTTGCCCTGACCTAGATAGCCCGGACTAGCCCAATAGCAACAGTCCTTGGAAATTACGCAAGGCCAGCCCTGGCTAGTATTTGGATGAGAGACCTCCAAGGAATACCAGGACCATGAGACAGAGGCAGGCAATGACAAACCACCTCTGAGTGTCTCTTGCTTTGAAAACCCTATGGGGTTGCCATAAGTCAGCTGTGACTTGACAGTACTTTCTACCCCCATTTATCCCTTGAAGGAAGTTTCTCAAGTTTGAAAAACTGGATGGTTTATTTGAACAGCATCTATCCTTTTTGCTTCTAGAAAAGGCAGCATTATTTTTTCTTTGACAGCATTTTATCTCAACCACAGGGCCCTGAACCAAGTCCTAACAAGGCCTTTACCTTTATTCTGAATGTTGTCCACACCCCCATGCCCCACTCAGGAGGCCAGTGCAGATCTATTAATATCAATAGGAGTATTACTTCAAGAGGATGACACAATGGTAGGTGGACTACTATCCAGCATTTTCCAATTTTTCATTGCATGGGACAACAGGATACAAGATTTATTTACTTACTTTATTTATACCCTGTCTTTCTCCCCAATGTAGCTTACATTGTTCTCTGCACATCTATTTTATCCTCATAACAACCCTGTGAGGTAGGCTAAGTATAAGTGACTGGTGCAAGTTCACCCAGCAAGCTTCCATGGCTGTACAGGGATTCAGACTTGGGTCTCCCAGATTCTAGCCCAACCCCACACAGGCTCATATTTGTGCTTATTCCATCCATTGCACACATAAAAACAATATTTGTGGTGTTCCCATACATATGCCCTGCCCATGTGAGCTGTCCATGCTAATGACTGCTGAAATTCACTTAACTGAAGTTGCAATTGGCTCAGTATAAGAAGAGCTTCCTCAGTAAAGGGGGGACAGACTCATCCATTATTGAGTGAGCTCTTCCAGTCTGTAATGTTTGTACATGTATGCATGCTAATGGCATTACACACATCTGCATTATAATAGTACTAGGAATAAGGCTCGTTGTGGAAATAAATACAATGAGCTCTAGAAAGAAGCTCTGGGCAGGTGCCCTGGCCTTGGGCACTCAGCGTCAACTTGCTGTGGTGACCTCAGCAGGGTATAATGACACAGAGCTTACCATTTTCTCCATGGTAACTGATCTCTGCCATCTGAAAAGCAGTTGTAATTCTGAGTTATCTCCAGCTGTCACCTGGAGATTGGCAACAGTGGTTCCCAAGGAGGAAATGGCTAGTTTGGAAGGTGGGGTCTATAGCATTGTACCTGTCTGAGGTCCCACCCCTCCTCAAACCCCACCCTCTCAAAGCTCCACCCCTCAAATCTCCAGGAATTTCCCAACCTGGAGCTGGCAACCGTATCTCCCTCCCAGCCAACCATCAACATACCATTATTTGCCCTTCTGACTTCAATCTTCCATCTCCTCCCCCCTCCCTGCAGCCTCTACCTAGGAAATGTACAGTCTTTCTCCACAGTGGGGACCCAAGCAGCTCACATCATTCTCCTCTCCCCCATTTGATCTGCACAACAACCCTGTGAAGTAGGTTAGGCTGAAAGTCTGTGAGTGGTCTGAAATCACCCAATTACCTTCCACAGGAAGAACCTGGGACTGGCAGACCATGCTCTGAAGCCCTAACTGCTATGTCACACTGGCTGTTGGGGGGGGGGGCACCTCAGCAGAGCATAATGACACAGAGTCCACCATTTTCTCCAGGGGAACTGATCTCTGCCATCTGGAGAGCAGTTGTAACTCTGAGTGATCTCCAGCCCTCATCTGGAAATTGGCAACAATAGTTTCCCAGGAGGAAATGGCTGGTTTGGAGGGTGGAGTCTATGGCATTATACCTGTCTGAGGTCCCACCCCTCCTCAAACCCCACCCTCTCAAAATTCCACCCCTCAAATCTCCAGGAATTTCCCAATCTAGAGTTGGCAAACCTATCTCCTTCTCAGCCAACCATCAACCTACTTTTATTTACCCTTTTGACTTCAGCTTTCCATCTCCTCCCACC
>NW_015169185.1:686389-686539 GCF_001447785.1 Gekko japonicus | reverse complement strand
TCAACCTACCTTTATCTGCCCCTCTGACTTCAGCTTTCCATCTCCCCACCACCACCTGCAGCCTCTACCAAGGAAAAGTGGTCTTGCTCCTCAGTGGGGACCCAAGCAGGAGGGAAACAACCTCAACAGGGTATAATGACTTAGAGTCCA
>NW_015169185.1:671391-685303 GCF_001447785.1 Gekko japonicus | reverse complement strand
GCCGATGCCTCCGTCGCCTGGCTGGAGTGGCCGCGGGGGAGTCTGGAGTCGGGCGGCCGCTGGTGGGAGCCGCGGGTGCCCGGGCCGAGATTGGGGGGGCAAGGCGGGCGACAGAAGGCCGATGCCTCCGTCGCCCGGCCCTCTACAGAATCCACCCCCCAAACCTCCAGGTATTTCCCTCCTTAGAGCTGGCAACCCTACATTCCCCTCAGTGCCTGTTGGTAGGCAACTAAGCTTGGTCCTGTCACCTACTTTGGCCTTTGGGAGAAAACACATTGGGGCCAGTCCTGATAGGGTTGCCAACTCCAGATGGGAAATTCCTGGAGATTTGAGGGATGGAGCCTGAAGAGGGTGAGGTTTGAGGAGGGGTGGGACCTCAGACAGGTACACTGCCATAGACTCCACCCTCCAAACCAGTCAGTCTCACATAGGGAACCATTGTTGCCAATCTCCAGGTGAGGGCTGGAGAGCACTCAGTATTACAACTGCTCTGCAGAAGGGAGGGCAGAAGTCAGCTGAAGTCAAAGGGGCAGATAATGGTAGGTTGGTGGCTAGCTGGGAAGGAGATGGGGTTGCCAACTACATGCTGACAAATTCCTGGGGATTTGAGGGGTGGAGCCTGGAGAGGGTGGGGTTTGCAGAGGGGTGGGACCTCAGACAGGTAGAATGCCATAGACTCCACCCTCCAAACCAGCCATTTTGTCCTGGGTAACAATTGCTGCCAATCTCCAGGTGAGGGCTACAGATTACTCACAATTACAACTGCTCTTCAGGTAGCAGAGATCAGTTCCTCTGGAGAAAACAGTGGACTCTGTCATTATACCCTGCTGAGGTCACCACAGCAAATTGACACTGTTTGCCCAAAGCCAGAGCACTCCCCCAGAGCCTCTTTCTAGATTCCGTTGTATTGCTTTCACAACGGGCTTTACTGCTAGTATATATATACAGACCTCTGCATAAGACTTTGGAGAGCTGCTGCATAAGACTCAGGAGAGCTGTTGTCTGAGTAGACAACATTGTCTTTGATAGAACAAAGTATTCAGGACAAGGCAGCTTTATGCATTCATCCCATTGTCCTTGAGAAATGGCATTGAGACCTACAACAATGGATATGGCCAAAAAAGGCACTTAGTCCAATCCTAAAACAAAGCAGATCCATCCACACTCATTCTTCTATCTTTGCCTGGATCAGTTCAACTGACCACAGAGCAAGTGAATATTCCAGAATAATGCAGCTCTATAGAATAGCTGTATAACATATGTAAGAGATTTTCTCCTTATTTTAGATCCCGTATATCTGGAATGTAGTTATTTTAAGATATTTTATTCTGCTTTACCTGTCTCTCCAAGAGATTTCCAACAAAAACAAGAAGTTAAAAACAGTTTAAATAAAAATAAAAACTTCAGAAACTTAGCCAAAACCTGTGCATCTTTTCCTAAAGAATGGGCAAAGATGACCCTGACTTCACCGATCAACTCATTCTGTAGTAGTGCCATCTGTGCAGGGGGAAAAAAAACTGCTGCAAATCTCAGCTCCTTCACTGAAGGGTCAATCAATAAAGCCTGCTGAGGACCAGAGGACTCACAGAGGCTTATAACAGGAGAGGCAGTTTAATTACCCCTTGATAGCTACAACATCCTATGGATTCCAATAGCAACTTAACTTGCTCTGGATTAGTGTCTAAATAAAAGAAGTCTGTTTAAACTGCAATCCTGTACTCACAGCTTTGGAAATAAATCCCATGACTCTACAAAGCAGGACTTACTTCTGAACAAAAATGCATACTACTAAGCTGTATCTCAGAGGCTTTGCTATGAAGGCCTAAGACAAACACAGTCCTGGTATAGCTATTGTACACATGCAAAACTCTTGCACAGCATGAATGTTGATTGTATTGTGGGGGGAGCGTGTGTGCATGCATGCACTCAAGATCTTTCTATTTATGGCCTTAGCAGTTCAGCACATGTTCTGTTCTGGGTAATAAAAGAAACCAAGGATGTCGCCCATGTGTCAGTGCTACAGGCTGAAAAATGTATTTGGAAAAACACACACAAAGCTTCCTTTGACTCCCATGGAAACAAGGGAACATGTGAAAGGGCAAAGCTCTCTCTGCATTGGAACTTTGGGCTCCTGCTCCCAAGAACTGTAGAAAAAGGGCAAGTGAAGATGGAGGAGGAACTAAAGTTCCAAACTAGAAGCCCAAGAATATTTGAAAATAATTTCTGCATTGAACAGTGCTGAGGCTTGAGACCATCTGCAGCCTACACCCTCTAAAAGCTGTTCGCTATTCTTCTGGAGCAAAGATGCTTAGGAGGTATAGTTTCAAGCAGAGAACTGAGAGGTGAAGGCAGAGTACCCCTTCCCTCTCCCTGTTGATTCTTGTTGACTTCGATTTGAGCTGAAAGCAACTTTGCATAAGGAAATAATATGTTGGTGAAAGTTTTCTTTTCTGGAGCAGAAGACTTGAGATTCTGTCTTTGTGAAGAAGCCTTGGGCAAAACATGGCTTAGTATAAGCTAGCTCACGTGTAAGGAAGAATATTGGAGGAACCTACATATATTTTGTCCACAAGACTCCTGAGAATTCTTAAACCCTCCTTTGGAACTATTTAAATTTTCCCCCAAGATTTTTAAATTTTATAAACGACAAACATAACACAAACATACATAAATGGGGGGTTACTGTTACATCATTAAATTGTCTGTTTAAATACCTCATACAATATTTGGTTATTTATTTTCTATGTTCCACCTTGCATTTTTGTATACGTCTTTTGCATATAATTGAAAATTATAAGTTTTTGTTCCTTCTAAGTGGAACTATTTAAATTTTGAAGAACTCTATGTTATTAGAGTTCTGGTGTATGAGTTGGTAAGAAATCGGGTATGGTCCCAGATTTCTTAAAATATCAGTGTTTTTTGAATGTACAACATGGCTTTCTGTATCTAATTTCATCACAGTGTTTGAATTGCGTTGGACTGTGTCCTCTATATTATATTTGATACATTTGTCAAAGATCTGAGTAGTGGTATTTTTTTTTTAATTTGAGCACAGTTTATTGTTCTTTGGTGTATTTTTGAACCAACCTGCAAGGGATAGGCTGTTGCATAAGTTACAGCCAGGGAAGTCTCCAGTCTAAATATTGCCTTGTCCATACATCCATCATCTAGGAAGCTTAGCTTTTCTCATCTCCCTTCTATTACCTTCAGACATACTGACCTAATATGCAAGGCTATTGTCGAGATTATTCAGCTACTGTTTCAAAATGTGTTTTGAATGCTTAGAATGTGAAAAATGATCATATGTGTTGTAGTGATTAATCTCATTTATATACCACATCTGTCCCCAGTGGTGATCCAAAGCAGCTTACATCATTCTCACCACTTCCATTTCGTCCTAACAACAACCCTGTGAGGTAGGTTTGGCTGAGAGTGTGACTGACCTAAGCTCACACAGTAGGCTGCCATGGTAGAGTGGGGATCTGAATCCAGATCACCCAGATCTCAATCTGACAATATAAATATACCATGCTTGCTGTCATGTCATATTCTCCCCCTACACACTAACACAAGGAGAACATTCAAGCGAATAACATGACTCTCCATTATTCCTTGTTGATATACTGTTCTACCCTTTGAAGATCTTTGACTGGGGAATGTAGAGATCCCCATGATTTCCACCCAAGCACTGGCCATGCTCAGACAAGCGCTGTCTCAGTGTAACATAATTGGATACCTTCCAGGGACAGAGGAGCAACACAGGCACCCGGTTGCTTCAGACAAAACCCAGCGCTCCCGTTTGGACTGAGCCCAGGTAGGAACAGACCTTTCTCCCCCCAGGATCGGAACTATTCCGCGCCCTTCCCGAACACAGCTCAGGCTCCGCAAAGCCTCGGGCAACCCCTCCTCTTCAAGGGGTCCATGGCGCCCAATCAAAGCAGGAAGCCGGAGGAGCAGAAGAGACGGGGCCGAGGGCACCGAGAGACTCGGGGGGGGGAGAGACAGCCGGCCCCGGGGCCTGCTTGACCGCTGCTGCTGACGTTTCCCCCTGCTTTTCCCGTCGGAAGGGGATAAGGCACCGGCCCCGATGCATGTGGAAAGGGGCGGCTACCGCCCTGGAGGCAGGGGGATGGCCCCGCAGCAGGTCCTCCTGTCGCATCCTCCCCGAGGGGGAAGGGGGCGCTGGCCCGCAGCAGGGACTTAAAAGCGTCCTTTCGTATTGGTTTCTTTTTTTGATCCTTTCGGGAGCTCTGCAGATTTAAACCCACAAACAAAAGCTACATATATTGACTGTGGGTTCTGAATTCTAACCTGACCAATAGGGCCGAAGTAAAACCAGGACCTCCCTCCAAACAGCGTCATGAAGCTCAACAAAAGAGAAAGCCAGGGCAATCCTAAACCCCATCCAAGAGCCCCGAGTCGGAGTAGAGTTGGTTTTACTACCCGAAGGAGTCTCAGAGCCGCTTATAATCGCCTTCCCTTCCTCTCCCCACAATAGGCACCCTGTGAAGTGGGTGGGGCTGAGAGAGCTCTGAGGGAACTGTGACTGGCCCAAGGTCACCCAGCTGGCTTCATGTGAAAGAGTGGGGAATCAAACCCTTTTCTCCAGATTAGAGTCCACCACTCTTAACCACTGCACCACTTTAGCTCTCCACTGCATTTGGCCCAAGGTTTTACAGTTTGAAAATACTGGGGGGTTGTATACTGAAAGTACCTAACATAACAGGATTGGGGGAGAGAAAATAAACACCAGGGCTTTTTTTTTTTAATCATCCTCCTCCTTCATCAGAGAAAATGTTAGCGTCAAAAATGGCACACGGGAGATTTTTTTTTATACTCGAAGGTAACTGTAATTCTTAACTAAACTATAGCTAGACTAGGCGAAGGGAAAGGCAGAAAAACAGCGATGGAGGGAGACCAGGAGCGTCCAGTCAGACTCTGGCAAATCCCAGTGAATGAACCTGGAATGACGACCACTCCCCGGTTCTTCTGGTTCTTACTTCCACCCGTTAGAAGCCCCGTTTTCCCCATAAATATGCGTTACTGGGGGTGGGGGTGGGGGTGGGGTTGTCTCCCTTTTCCTATCTCTGACTGGAAACAGCGTAGCCGATCCAGGGTCGACTGGGAATAACATTGAACGGACTCTTCAGAACCAGAGGGCGGCAGAGAGGGACTTCATTCTGAACACAAAGCGCTTTTAAAAGCAACGGATACAAGCCAAGCTTCGCTAATGGCACCCACATCATCCAAAAATGAAATGAAACAAAACAGCGAGAATGTGTCCCGTGTGGAGAACGAATCTACTTCTAATGTAATTCAACGAAATGGCATACAAATTCGGGGCAGTAGTTACCGCCGGAACACAGACCGCAAGAAAGGGAGATGGTGGGCACTGTGGATGGCGTGGCAGGAGTGCGAGTCGGAGCAAATTTCTCCCACCGCAAAAGAACATGGGACGGGGGGGTGGGGGGTGGGAGCGGGCAGAGGCGCTAAAGGTAACACCATCAGGCTCTGCCAACGCCTGTTCCGCAGGGCTGTCCTCTGCCTTCCCCTGCCTCGGAGTGGTCTCGAATTGCTGAGACTGAAGCGTGTTTTCTGGAGGCGGAGGGGATCCGGCCTGTCCCTGCGGGAGAGGGGCAAGGATGAGTGCCAGCATTCGGATGCAGCGCGCCGCGGCAGAGAGTCTCGACAAGTCGAGTTTGGGCATCCTCGCTAAAGGGGGCCACTTTTAAACCCTTCTGGGGCTTTCTGCATTAGCTTATTTGGACGGGACAGCCGAACCACCGTGTACACACACACACACACACACACACACCCGCCACCCGGGGGTTCGCAGGCTTGTGTCTGGGCAACAGAAGGCCGATGCCCCTTCCCGTTGCTAAAGGAAAACGGCGTGTTCCGGCTGTTAGTCTTGCAGGTAGACGGGAGAAAGAGACAGGCCAGCGGTGGTGGGGCTAGCCGAGGGGACCTCCTTATCCGCCGGTGTCGATTCCCTTCGCAGGCGTCTCCCTCACCGGCGAAATCTACCAGGCAGGTGGCATGGCACGGAAGGGGCGCCTGCACTTGGCATTCACTCCCCAGGAATAACTACCAGCGCCGCCCCAGCGCTGAAAAAGCGGCAATGACCGAGCGCCTTTTCACCCACCACCCACCACCACCACCACCCCCACCTCCGCAATGCTACAGCGTCCGATCTCGGGAGCACCGGAATGAGTGCGCTGGTTCTGCAGTCACAGCCGCTAACTGGGGCCGCCGCACTGCTCCTGTAAGACAAGACAAGAGGGAGGGGGTTAGTTACCACGCTTAAAACACTCCGAAGCGTAGCCCGTTGAATACATCAGAAACATTCGTTCTCAAACGGTGCGCGCGCGCGCGCGGTTAATCCGATTTAGGAGGCAGGCGGAGATCCTTGAAGCTCTCCGGCCACTTTGGAGGCCTGTGCGGTTGACACCTCTCTCTGCCCGCTGAACGTGTTGAGGCGGGGGCTGTTCGAAACCTACCAAGAAACCTAAACTTTCCCAACTCGGAGAGACGGCCGCTCTCCAAATAACCCCGCGGCGTTCCCGATCCTTAGCCCTTAAACGGCACGACCGAGCTCCTCCGAGAGCAGAGCGAGCGAGGCTGGAAGGCCGGGGCGAGTGAGAGACCTTCACTGGCTCGCTGGGGACTTCAGGGGGGAAGGGGGGAGACACCCCCCTCCCCCGGAACGGACCTGACCCACCGACCCTCAAGGAGGACCTGGATCTCTGTTGCTCCCAGTGGAGACCCTGAAAGGAGGTCATTTCCGTGCGCACGGCGACTGAGGCCTGGCCTCGACGTTCTCTGCTGTTCCCGCGAAAGGGGGATGCGGCCCAACAACACCTGTAGTGTCTCAAGCTGGCACGATCGGTTGCTGTGAAAAGGGCGCTCTGGAGATCACAACCCCGGGGTAGCAGCAAGAGGCCAATCGATTGCTTGGGGTTAGCAAGGCGTGTCTCTGGATTTCTTCTCCCTGATGTCTGTCCCGGACGTACCACTCCGGACCATGCACCTCCTGAAAGAGAGCCCTACAAACAGAAAACTATTATATATTTACGTATTTATTGATTTGATTTGAATCCCGCCCTCCCCGCCGAGGCAGGCTCAGGGCGGCTTCCATAAAAATGACAACCGATGAAAACAGTGGGGGCTCAGAGCGACTTAGGCTGAGTGTGTGGCTCACCCAGCGGAGCGGGGATTTGAACCTGGGTCTCCCAGATCCTAGTTTGGCTTCTTGACTACCATGCTGCTCTGGCTGTAGCTTATCAGAGTGCGTTCCATTTAGAAGGGGCGGACATTTATATCAAGTCGCTTATTTTATGTCTAGCCCTCCCCGCCACCTGCACTCGGAGGCGGCACCACCCGCGCGCAGATTTGCCACGCGAGGAGTGATGAGGACGAGACCTCCGGTCGCAGGGACGGGAGACGCGGCTGCTTTGTCCTCGGCCGAGCGCGGGACTTGCCCTGGAGAGGAGGGCCCGGTCTGGAGTCAGAAGGCCGGGCGGCACCCACCGCAGCGCAGCGCAGCGCAGGAGGGGCCCTGCCTATTGACAGGAGGAGGGGGTGGGGGTGTTGTATTGGTGGCTCATAGCTCTCCAAAGGAAGAGCCGCCCCAAGGAAGGGTTCGTTTGATGCCTGTGTGGGGCGGAGGTCTCCCGGCCGCGGGGATTTGTGCTGGAGTGGAAGATGTCTGTCAGGCTTCAAGAGACGAAGAGAGTCCCCCTGTGCTTTAGTCCCTGGGTCACTTTGGGGGGGGGGAAGTAACTGAAATCCGCTGAGAGTTGGTTTGTGACTGTTTCTGTGCGCCAAGTACATTCGAGTCTTCTTTCTGTCCTCACTTAAACCTGGGAGGGCTTTTACTTATCCATTTTGTACCCTGCTTTCCTCCCCAGCGGGGACCCAAAGCGACTTACAACGTCGTTCTGCCTCCCTCCGATTTATCCTGACAACTGGGTCCCTGTTGTCTTGTCGGGCGAACAGGGGTTAGGTTGAGAGAGTGCGAGTGGCCCGAGGTCACTCAGCCAGCTTCACAGCAGCGGGGGATTCGCACCTGGGTCTCCCAGATCCTACTCCGACATTCTCACCCCCCCTGCCAGGTAGGCTGAGAGAGGGAAACGGCTGGGTCACTTTTCGGCAAGACCACCCAGAGAGTGAGGTTGGATTTGAACCTGGCTCTGGCCTGTAGCACAAAAGGAAGAGCTTGGCTCCCAAGAGGCTGAGGGTGGGCAGGAAGGACACGAAGGCCGGGGGCCGGGGCTCCCAAACCAGCGCGCCTGGCTGAGGACCGCGGTCTCTCTCTGCCCGTATCCATCTGTCCTTTCCTGTCACCGTTCTCTGTCTCTCTCTGTCTCTCTCTGTCTCTCTCTCTCTGCTCCGGAGCAAGTGTTGCCCTGGCCGGCGGTGTGCGAGTGTGAAAGGGGCTTTTGTAAACGGGATAGATAAAAATGAGCAAGAACATATTGTTTGACAGAGTGATCCAGGATGATAAAGCGCCTTCCTCAAATGGGGGCGGCGGCGGCGGGGGGGCGTTGTGAGAAGAGACGCGAAAATAGTGAATTCCTAAAAAACCGAGCGAAGCGCTCTTTTCTTCCCTGGCCTTCGCCTGGAGGGGATCTGCGGCAAAAGAAGTCCGCGCAGGATCACGTCCAAGCGACTTCTTTCAATAGGGAAGTCATTTGTTTTGCTATCAAGACAGCTCCGGCCCGGGATTCTCCTGTGCCCTCCCCCTCCTTTTTCTTTCCTGACGGAGGATGAAAAGAACAATTTTCGAGAGAAAGACTCGTTTTGATTAAATCTGACATGCTGCTGATAACTCCATGCTAATGTGAAATAATTAACATAATAGCCATAATTAAAAGCACGCTAACAATGCCATAAATTTATCACACAATTTTACTAGCTTTCTGCCCCTAACTGCTCTCTCATCGTTAATTAAACGTGTTGCCTTTTACCGAATGGATGTTTATACTTTTCCAGTATAAATATATCGTTTTGGAAACATGACTCTATTTTTGTTTGGGTCTTTTCCGTTCTCTTCCCCATCACGCTGCTCTTCCTGGACGATTTGTTAGTATTTAAAAAAAACTATTAAAACTGAAATATTTATTTATTTATTTTTGGGATTTGTTCAAAGAAAGACAAGTTTGGATGAAAGACTTATGGTGTTTTGTTTCGTTTAAAATCTGGTAATGTTTGTGAAAAACCCCGTTGGACTAAATGCCAAGTTGTTTCTGCGGCCGTGAATGAAATTGGACAGGGGGCCGGCAGAGAGGGGGCCGTTGGAGCTCCGATTGGATCCCGGCGGTGCTTTTCAGAGACACCTGAGTAGTCCCAGCCCAACACATACCTCCCTCCCTCCCTTCTTAGCTCCCTCCCTCGCTCCGGGCTTGTCCTCCAGAAATCCTGGCGAAAAGGAAGCTACTTTCTAGTCCAGGAGATGCCCCCACCCAGCCGGACGTGCCGAAAATTGGTCAGTTTCACGGCAGAATCCAGAGGTCTCACCAGCAGTGTTCCCTCTAAGCTGAGTTAGTGTGAGCAAGTTCACAGTTTTTTAGCCTCCAGCTCACACATTTTTTGTCTTCGCTCAGGAAGGATGCCTCCAGAGCAAACTAATTTATGCAGTAGCCAAATCGCTCGCTCACAACTTGAATGCCCCTAGCTAGTAGAATTTTTGCTCACAGGACTCCACACCTTAGATGGAGCATTGCTCACCAGGATCTTTTTCATTCTCCGGCCGGTCTACGTGGAAGGGGTTTTTTGGGTTTTTTTTAAATGTATCTATTTGCGTTTGTGTTTTGCTCTTCGATTTTCCTTGTTTTTCTTTGTTTTACAACTCTCACTTTCTTATAACAAACCACAATCCGGCTTTAATACAGGTCAGGCCAGCGATTTATGCAATTCATTAGCGAGAGTTAATAGGGTTAAGGAGATGAAAGAGGACCCGTTTGATTCCTCCCGCGCGCCGTCAAACGATTTCAGAGCGAGGGATCTCAGGCCCGCGTTGCCATTTCTCCCCCTCTATCCCCCCCCCCGCTCCGCTCCAGTCCCACCTAGTCTCAGGATCCATTTTTAACTCGCTTCCCGGCCAGACAATCGCTTGGTCATATTAGAACCAAAGTGAGGTGTAATTAATTTCTCCTCTTCCTTCATAAGTTTTCGGCCTTCTTTCGCAACTCCCTCCCCAATGCTGGTTATGTCTCTATCAGACTCCATATCGATCTGAACTGTACAGTTTTCTTGTCTCCCGTTTCTTTGTCTGTGCGTGCGTGCGTGTGTGTGCTCACGTCTGTGTAATACAACAAATCTCTCTCTCTCTCTCTCTCTCTCACACACACACTTTTAAGCTCAACATCTCTTCTCTCTCCCACCCCCTGCCCACCTAGCGAGGTCTGGGGACAGCACCCTTCCTTAAACTCTCCTAAATTAACGCGGCGACCGGCGTGCCCCTCTGCGAAAGTTTGCTTCTCATCAGGACAGGGGTTTCCCGCCCTCCCCGCCTCCATCCTCCGAGAGTTTATCGCTGATGATTGAAGACTTGTGGGTTTTAGGAGCAAACCTCAATTAGGCTCCACACAGGATTTACTTAACACTCCGGCTCTGTCCGAGGGACTGGCCCGTTGCTCAGGCTCCTGAGCTGCCGTCCTCGAGTCCCTTCCCCCAATATTAACCTTTGGACATAAGGAAGCCCTGCCGCTCCCGCGTTTTGATTCCGCCTCCCGTTCCTACCGCTTTGTAGGAGGCTTTATAGGATGTTTTCCGCGACGCCGGAAGAGGGATGGACAGATGCCCCGAAAAACAAGATGAAGCCGCCACAGAATCCAGAAGGGACCGTGGTCAAGAAGCCAAATCCCTCTTCTTCCCCCCTCCAAACCGCCCTCTGATGTCCCGCGACTGCGTGTCCTGTGTCCAGTCGTGAAACCCAAAAGCGATCTTGCAAAAAGGCGGGCGGGCGGGTGGGTGGGGGGTCCCCAAACTTTTCGGTCTAAAAAGCATTTCCTTCTCTCCCTCCTGTCACTCTTGTATCTCTGGCCCCGCTATCAGATGGTAACACTGATGGAACAAGAGATTAGCACAATAGATCCCTAATCGAGGGGAAACGTTTCTTTTCACGCTAAGCACCGTAATTAATGGTGTGAATCAATTAATTTGACTTTTATTGTGTCGAAAGAAAAAAGAGCAACAAATGAAACCGAGGCTTTTCAGAGTCGATCCATTCCCCTGAGAGGCTGGCCCATGAACCCGGCGCGTTTGCGATCCTGGGCCCATTCGTGTGTGCGCTGTGGGCGGGGAAGGCCAAAACTCAGCGAGAGGCCCCCGTCGTGTTTACTGAAGGCCTTCGGACAGGAATAATACCCATTTTAGGATGTCATCATCATTCCTTTAAAAACGATATATTGCCTGGTTGATCATATATGTTATATATACAAGACATTATTATTTTTCTTTTCTTTTTGAAGAGTAATTTGCTGCCCCGATGGCACAGCATAAATCAGGACCCTTTGGAAGGAAAACCAAAAAGACACAACACGTCACTCAGCGACCCAGCGCGGGCACGCCAGCTCGCCAGAAAAGTCTCCCGCAGCAGCTACCAGGGGCCGGGGACAGAAACAAGACCCACCGGACGGGGAGGGGGGTATTTGCGTGGGGAGGGGGGGAGGTTGGTTTCATGCTTATTCTCCACACCCATTCCCCCCCACGCCCTTGTGGTTTCCCCCAATCCTCCCCCTCCTCCTCATTACCTTCTTCTAGCCCCGATCAACGTCTCCGGGAGGGGAGCGGTCCTTCCTCCACAGGCCTGATCGATACGGAGGCACGTTGCCCTCCAGCCCCCTGAAGCCGGCCGGCTCCGCACAAGCGGGCGGGGATGCGCCGGCAAGTTCATTACTTATTGCTCTTTAACGACAGGTGATGCCTTCTTAATGGGTGTTGATCCAAATGTCTCCTGCTTTACGGGGCCGATCGTTCGAGGGAAGCCATCGATTTGCCGAAGGGAGCTCGGAAGATGCGGGCTGGCTTGACACTCTAGCTCTGTTCCGGAGAAGCCGGCACCGAGTCGGCCGAGATGGGAGGCCCGCCGCTCCCCGCCGCGGCACCGGCCCTTTCCAAGCCAGCCACGCCGCATTCCCCCAGATCAGGCGCGAGCCCAAGGCCTCGAGGGGGACCCAGAGACTCCGAGGGAACACACGCACACACACACCGCCCGCACCCCCACCACCCCCAGCCCAGGCGCCCTTTCTCTCGCCTTCACTCCCTTCCCAGGGCAGGAGGGCATAACCCACCCTCCTCTGTATCCAGGCCCGGCTGCGTTCGACTCGTTCCGTTTCATTTCGAACTCCTCGATCATTTCCCTGCACCCGAGGAACCCCCTTCTCGCCTCGCAAGAGTGACCGGGATTTTTGTAGGCGATGGAATGAAAGGAGGTACACAACACGATCGCCACGCACGCACCCACGCACACAAATAACTCCTTGGGAAAAGAAAACACCTGACTTCGTTTATTTGTATATTTCCAAATATATATATATATATAATGCCCGAAGGAAATGCAAGGGCGAAGGCAGAGGCGCCGGGCCCGCTGTAGAGAGAGGGTGCAAACGCGCTTTCCTTTGCGACTCAAGAGCAGGATTTGTCTGCGGCGTGCTGCCGCGGTCCTCGGCATCCCCCGAAATGGTTACAACGACGCAGAAGGTGAACAGGCCCGGCTGAAGCCAGCGCTCCCTCCTTAAGCCGCCAGTTCTCCATCGAAATGGATCCCGTCGACAAATGCCTGGGCGAGGGAAATCGGATTCCGCCCGAAACTTTCCTTCTCCCCCCCCCCCGCCATTCCTGCCCCCTTGGGGAGGAGGATCTCCTCGGGGCCGGCTTACCTTGAGCCGAGGCGATTAGAGTTTCCCCCATTGACACCGCAGCCGCCCATTTCCGACTCTTTCATATGCTCAGGAGCAATTAGGAAGTCGTTCACACCTCGGCCAGATCCTAACAAAACGGCCGGCTCGAGGCTTCGGCGCGCACCGTTCCCCCTCTCCGTTTTTGGTTTGCCTGCTCCTTCACCTCTTTGTTTTTGTTTTTCCCTGCCACTCTCCTAACAGGCTAATCAATAGCCATTTTCTGATCTTCGGTCCCCAGCTGATCCTGCTGGGGGGGGAATGCGGGGGGGGGGCGGGAGAGGCGAGGACGACCGGAGAATGACAACAGGGCGGCAGTGCTTGTTCGCGGTCCCAAGGTGCTCTCGCGGGGGGTGCTGGGCGGGGGTGGTGGGGAAACCCCGCGAGCGGGAGGAGGGGCGTCGGGGTCCAGGCTGGGGCTCAGCAGCGGCATGGGATCGGCAGCGGCGGATCCGCACTTCGCATTGGCCTCTTGCCTCGCCTCCCACCCCCACCCCCACCCCCGGGGGTCCAGGAGGCCGAGAACTTGTCCCAGGCCCCGATCTCTGGACTTCCCCGGGCCGCAGGGGCGTCTGCTTTCGCTGGAGGGCTGGGCTGGGGGGGGGGCTCCTTTCTGAAGGCCGGAGAGGCCAGGCCACCAAGCGGGCTCGCCGGACTGGGGAGGCCTCCCCGCCCCCGCCCGGAGCCCCACTGTTGTCTCTTTGTTGACAGTTCCCGGAGACCACTTGAGTTGTGCCCGGCTTGGCAGTGGGGCGCTGACGTCAGGCCATCACGTGGCCCCGCCTCCTAGTATATCTTTAACTGGAAAGTAATCTATCAGGCAGCCTTTTTAAAAGGGACTTTCAAAGTGGCAGCCGAGTTCCTTATCACGCCCGGTGACTCCCCGCCCTCCCCGCGCTCTTCTCCGGCTGCAAGGGAGAACCGGCCCCCCTCCTCCCTCCAGCGGGAGGAAGGAAAAATAAAGGCCAGAAAAACAATCGCTAGGAGGGAGCGGCGGTTTTGTGGCTGGG
>NW_015169185.1:670390-671341 GCF_001447785.1 Gekko japonicus | reverse complement strand
GCTCGGATGAGTGGCGAGCGGGTGGCTGCCAGCGAGTCCCTCTGGCCGGGCCAAGGCTTGGATCGCAGACGCCTGGACGGGAGCTCTCCAGCCCGCGGGCGAAGGCGTCGGCGTCGGCTGCAGCACAGGACTTGGGAGCCGATCCCCGGCGGGAGAAGGAGCCGACCGAGGAGCTGGAGCGGATCTCTGCCTTCTCTCCCCCACCCGCCCTTCGGCGCTCCTTTGGTGAGGTGGGGGAGGGAGTGCCCGGCCACCGTCCCTGACCGTCGTCGCCTCTGAGCTCGCTCGAGGAGAGACCAGAAGGCAGCGCTGCCCGGCTCGACGGCCGAGAGGAGCTCGATCCCTTCCCAGATGCCTGCTGGGGAAGAAGAAGGCGCCGAGGCCGGCAGATAGAAGAGAAGGCGGAGGAGGGGGGGGCGGGGAGTCCCTGGGCCGCCAGCCCCACCGCCTACCTGTTGGAGAAGCGGCGTCGGAGTCGGGACTGGAGCGGGGGGCCTGTCGGCGTTGCCTTGCCTCCCGGAGCCCTCTTCCCCCCAGGTCTCCCCCTCCACCGGCTACTTTCCCACCCTTAATTCCCCCTCTCGGTCGCAGCCCACCCTCCCGTCAGCGGGGATGACCCTGTCAGGCAGCCTGAGCGCCAGCGACATGTCCGGCCAGACGGTGCTGACGGCCGAGGATGTGGACATCGACGTGGTGGGCGAAGGCGACGAGGGCCTGGAGGAGCGCGAAGGCGGCGGCGGAAGCGGCGAGGCGGAGGGCGGCGGGACCAGCCCACCGTCGGGGCTGCAGGCCCAACTGGCCCTGGACGAGGCGGCCGAACTGCTGCTGGCCAAGGAGGCGTCGGCGGCCGAGGCCAGCTCGGGCAGCGGCAGCCCCGTCGAGGAGAAGGCGGCCGAGGAGGGCGGCCCGGCGTCGGGGGCGTCCTCCGGCGGGGGCGGCGGCGGGGGCGGC
>NW_015169185.1:669128-669999 GCF_001447785.1 Gekko japonicus | reverse complement strand
CCGCGGGAACCTCTCGCCCGTTGAGGCCGGCCCGCAGCCCGCGCTCGGGGCCGCCCCCCCGCCTGCCGCGCCCGCCGCCGCCGCGCCTCCAGCCGCCCCCGCCGGGCCCGTGGCCTCGTCGTCGGGCGGCGCTGTCTCTGGGGGCGGCGGCAAGAACCCGCTGGTGAAGCCGCCCTACTCGTACATCGCGCTGATCACCATGGCCATCCTGCAGAGCCCCAAGAAGCGGCTGACGCTGAGCGAGATCTGCGAGTTCATCAGCGGCCGCTTCCCCTACTACCGGGAGAAGTTCCCCGCCTGGCAGAACTCCATCCGCCACAACCTGTCGCTCAACGACTGCTTCGTCAAGATCCCCCGCGAGCCGGGCAACCCGGGCAAGGGCAACTACTGGACGCTGGACCCGCAGTCCGAGGACATGTTCGACAACGGCTCCTTCCTCCGCCGCCGGAAGCGCTTCAAGCGGCACCAGCAGGAGCAGCTCCGCGAGCAGACGGCCCTCATGATGCACAGCTTCGGCGCCTACAGCCTGGCCGCCGCCGCCGCCGCCTCCTCCTCGGGGCCCTACGGGCGCGCCTACGGCCTGCCCCCCGGCGCCTACCCGCACCCGGCCGCCCTCCAGTACCCCTACATCCCGCCCGTCGGGCCCATGCTGCCGCCCGCCGTGCCCCTCCTGCCCTCCAGCGAGCTCAGCCGCAAAGCCTTCAACGCCCAGCTCAGCCCCAGCCTCCAGCTCCAGCTCAGCAGCCTCAGCGCCGCCGCTGCCGCCGCCGCCGCCGCCGGGGCCGCCGCCGCCGTCAAAGCCGAGCCCCCCAGCAGCCGGCCCTCCTTCAGCATCGAGAACATCATCGGCGGCGCGGGCGGGGGCGGCGGG
>NW_015169185.1:667229-669063 GCF_001447785.1 Gekko japonicus | reverse complement strand
CCGGCCTGCTGGCCCACCAGCCCCTCTCGCTGGCCCGCACCACGGCGGCCATCGCGCCCATCCTCAGCGTGCCCACGAACATGCTCTCGGGACAGTTCCTGCAGCCCGCCGCCTCCGCAGCGCCGGTGCAGGCCAAGTGGCCGGCGCAGTAGGGAGCCGCGCTCCGCCGCCCAGCCGAGAGAGGACCGGTCGCGCAGGGACTCCCCGCCCGCCCGCCCGGGCTGCCAGAGACTCGCGGGAAGAGAGGCAGGCTGGCTGTGCAGGTAAACCTCGTGCGCGACCCACGGCGACAGCTCTGTACAGGCCCGTGGTGGGAGGCGGCCAAAAACAATAATACCAATAGACGGACTTTCCTTGGCGGTTTTTATTTTTTTAAAAGCAGTCCAGATTTGGAAGGGGAGAAATGATTTTAAAGAACCACACTCACATGAAGGACTGGAGGGATGAGGAGCCCCGAACTTTCACTTTTGCTGAAGGTTCTTATTCTTCTCGGTCGTTTTCTCCGAAACAAACCCAAACACACCTGAACGAGAAGGGAAGGCATTTTGAAATGTGACAGAAAGAATGGAGCGGGAGGGGAATAAATCGGGGAAAACACCGAGGGGGGAAAAACCCCTGTCATTCTATTACAGAAGTCTGTTTATATATGAATGAACATATGTATTCTAAATGTTACTCCTTCGTGTTGTACACAGCTTTGTAAATAAATTTTTAAAATGGGGCTCTTGGTGTTGACTTGCTGTTTACGAGACGGCTTGAAATCATTGCCGGCGGAGGGAGGGCCGAGGAGCGCTTCCCTGCCAGGCGCTGCCCTCGAAGCCCGGGGCCCTGCTGGCCTCCGCGTCGGAAATGTCGGCGGGCCTCGCCGGGGGCAGCCGGCAGCTCAAAAATGCCCGACATTCCGATGCCCTCCGCGGAGTAAGGTCTGAAGGATTCCCACGGGAACTCGTGGCCTCCAGCCTCCTTGCTAAACCGTTTTCCCTTTGAAATCCCAACGAACACCTCCCCGCTTAAGTTTTAATTTTTGATAAACTGGCTACGTGTTCATAGGTACATCTAGTATTCGTTCAAGCTAGCCAGGTGCCTTCTGTAATAAAGCAAAACAAGTCAATCCCAGTCAACGAATATCGCCTCTCCGTTGCAGTGAAAAAGTGGATAAAAATAAATCTGTTTTCGTATGGGGGGGAAATGAGAGGAAATCGAATTAAAGCCCAGTCAGGAAAAGGAGCCGTCCCCTGGCCCGGGATTTTGTTTTCAGATGTCCCTGCGCGATTTTTGTCCTTGCCGTAACCCCCTCCCTGGGCCAAGGCGGCTCGGAGCGGCCCGTCTTTCGGGGAAGGAAGGGCTCTCCCTCGGCCTCTCCCTTCAGCGCGGTGACTTCCCTCGGGGAGAGCAGCTCCCGGTGCCTTCGGAGAGGGAATCCGCCCTCCGCAGCGTCGCGGGGAGCCTGGCGGCGGGGAGCTCAGGGGTGCCTGCCAGGAGGCGGCGGGAGCGAAGAAGGGAGGCGTCCCGCAGGGGACCGGGGTCAGGTGCTCCTCGTGGTGCCTCCTGCCAGGCGGGTGGAGCGCCGGCATCTCCGTGGCCGAAGCCAGCCGGCAGCGCTGGATGGCTCGGGCCAGAAGGCACCTTGGAAGTGTCACGCCAGCCCACCCCAGGCCGTGCCTGAGGACACCCAGAGGGCCGCGGCTGGTTTTCGTGCACCCGCTCCCGCTCTCCTCGGGGTCTGGCCCGCGGGCCAAAGCCGGCCTTCCAGAGGCAGCAGGCCGGGCGGGGAGGTTCCCGGGCACCGCCCCCCCCCCTGCCCCCGCTTCCCTGCGGGGGGGGGCTGGCCGGG
>NW_015169185.1:652133-666946 GCF_001447785.1 Gekko japonicus | reverse complement strand
ATTCTATGGGAGAGTCTGACTGTTGGGTGCCTGCTTGCCTGCTTTGCTGGCTGGGTTAGATTTCCCCATTGGAAACAATGGAGGGAATGGGGACAACCTGTTTGGGTGCCCATAGCATTGGACCGACTGGTCCAATGTCTTTGGGACTTGGGAGTTTCTGTGGGGAGAGGCTCCAGAAGCTACCCTGCAAATTTGGAGCCTCCCCCTGAAACCCCTTCCCCCCCCCCCCCCCCCCCCCCATCCGCCGCAGCAGCACAGTCACACTCAGCCACGCGCCCCCTGCTCCTCCGCGGGGCTCCGGAGGAGGGAGAAGCCAAGGGGAGAGCCGTCGACTTTCTGCCCCATTGATGGGGGGGCCGGGGCGGAAGGCTTTCTTGGCTTTTCTGCTGCGTCCTTTTGTCTGGGACCCGGGAGCAGCGGCGCCCAAAGGACAGGCTCACTGAAATGTCCATTAGCCACCACGGGGAAGAAACAATCGAAACACACGCTCGCCTCGCCTTCTCTCAGGGAGGACACAGACGTGGCGGAAGACGTGGCTGTTCTCGCAGAAGGGGGGGCAGGGGCTGGGGGGGGGGCATCTACGGTCCCTGCGGTGGCGGCGATGGGCCCGGCCAGGGGGCTCTGGTTTGCTGGACGGTTCCCCGCCAGGAGGCCTCGGGACAGAAGGGGGAAGGCCTGGACTGGAGGGGACCACGCTGACTTCCATGCTGGGAGCGGTCCTGATCCGCCGGGTCGTTCTGGGGAAACTTTTCTAAAAGGAAAGGAAAAAGAGTGCCCGCCCAGCAGCCCACAGGGACGTGCCCCCGAAATTCTGGAGAAGCCGCCTAAGAGAAGGGGCGGCTGGGCGGCGCAGGTGCAGTAGCGCGCAGGGGCCTCCAGGGCGACCTCGGTGGGCGGCGAGTGGTCCCCTCTCCCGGGGCGTTTTGCCTCTTGGGTGTCGCGCCTTCCTATCCCAAGGCCCTCGTCAATCGAGGCCGCCTCCCTCTTGCCCCTGGGGGGCCTGCCCTTGGCCTGATGCCCCGTGAAGAGGATGATCCGGGTGGAGGAGGAGAAGGGCCCGAAGAAGAGCCTTCCGCACAAGGGGAGCTGCCTACCCTGGGGGCCAGGAGGCCCGCAAAGAAATTAGTGGTTCTCTCCCCGCCCCCAATAAACCTGTCACCAGGCCCCGGGGCCAATTTAGCCGGAGAGACAGATAGATCCGTTAAATGAAGAACCATTATTTTCTGTTAAATTCAGTAATGTCTACCTGCTCCTAAGAAATGTCCCCACTGAATAAATAATAACACCGCTGCCTTGCTCATGGTCATAGTTGCTAAAGGGACATGCCCTCCCCCCACCACCCATGATGGTGAACTTGACTCCCCCAGCCAGAGTGAGCAAAGCTGGGCACACTTGCCATAGAAAAATACACACCGCAGAACCATATGGTTGAAAGGTCTAATCTCCTGTCACACAGAGAAGAGGTGGAGAACTCCCCCCACTTCCACTCACAGTATGAATTGCAATTCTACAATTCAGTCTGTGCCAGGACAGCTATTAAGGACAAAGTTATACTATCAGACCAATCAAATGATAAAGCTTTTGCTGGACTGTAACCCTTCAAACTGCAGGGGCAGGGGAAGAACTGCATGTTTGAATACTCCCTGACAGCTAAAGTTTCCTGTATATAGAAGTCTGGTTTGTCCTGGATAAGCGCCTAACCTTCACCTTGATTGCTAGTGTTCTCTATGAGGGAGATTTCTTTCATTGTTGTTAGGACAACAAGCCATTCCTCCCTGAAGATGTACAGCCCAGTAGAAAATATTGATTAAAATGGTCCTAAAAGGTCAGAGGTATCTCAGGTTGTGATTCCATTATTTTCAGTAGGAAAAACCAGCAGGGTGAGTGGCCCAAAATATCCCTCCTACCCTGAAAAGAGGTGTAACCAGATGATAACTGGGACAACACCATACAATGAAACCCTCTGGAACTGGAAAAGAACTAGAAAAGCAATTCATTCCAGGCAACATGTTTTAAACATGAGAACAGGTTCCTAGGAGTTACTTTCATGGCAACAAGCAGTGCTATGGAGATTATATGGTTGCCCAGCTAAGAGCATTTGGCCATAGATCAAAAAAGTTTAGTTTTCATTGTTTTAATCTTGAAGTACAATTACCTTATGCAAATCAATATCCTTCACTGGGCCAATGCTGTGCTTTGGGATGTAAGAGAAAGTTTTCCCTAAAAGTCACCTTACATGGAGCATGAATACACCAGTAAACACTTCAGTAGAAATGGTAGACATTAATGGCTAAATAAACAGGATAAAATCCAGGGCACCACAGACAAGCACACATGTCTCCAAGTGTTTGGGGGCATACACGCTTCCTTTACACTGTTTCCTGCAGACGAGGAAGAAGAGGAAGAAGAAGGATTGGCTCGGAGTCTCAGAGCCACTTTTTCCCCTTTCCCTCCCCACAACAGACACCCTGCAGCAAATAACAGGCAAACAGAGAGAAAATGTAGCAGAGATGTTTTTATAACTTGACATTGTGAGCCTAACCAGGCATGCCCTGAATGCAAGATACATGTCCCATCATGCAGTGCATTTATTTATTGGACTTATAGCCCACCCTCCCCTGCGTAGCAAAGCTCAGGGCAGGTGACAACAAAATCAAAGCAATACCATAGATTAGTTGTCAAAAACAATTACCAAACTGATAAATTACAATAAAATCACATGGAGGTATATGGCACAAAATAGCATAAATTATCCAATGTGAGGTCATACAGACTGCATGTTGATGGAACTGGTGCGATGACCAAATGAATGGTCGAGGGTGGGGTGGGGGGTGGGAGGCCAATGCAGATGGAAAACTTTGCTGCTTCAATTGTGGGCCTGGAGAAACATTTCTGTCTTACAGGCCTTGTGGAACTGCATCAAATTCTGCAGGGCCCAGCCCTCATCTGGAAGAGCGTTCCACCAGGCCAGGGCCAGACTGAAGCTAGAGGAATGCATGTATTACCTCCTCTGTGGGAGAAGATAATACATGCATCATTTCAGCCATAATCCCATTAATGGGAATCAAGGCCACACTGGTACGTATTTTGGGGGAATATATATACATGGGGAAATATATACACATATACCTTTCATATTTGATGCCTATATGTACTCAGTTACAAGTACCCAAAGTGAGAGTTGGTCCTCAACTATAAGCTATCAGGCAATTTTTGGTGGACAATGCGATTCACTCTGTCTCAGCTTGGCCTGTTGTGAGGCTAAAACACTGCTAGACTTCTTCAAGGAAGGGGACAGGATATAAATGGAAAGATTCACAGTAGTCTTTGGCTCCTATTCCCCACCTATAGAATGGGAGTCATACTTATGAAGACCATTGTTGAGAGGACTTCTAAAGGATTTAACAGTTCAGTCAAATTACGTTATGCAATTGTCATTCCTCTGTTATTATCAGTTAATGAAAACAACAGTCCATTAATGTAATTCAGAAAAAAGAGTTTCTGTTCAAGAGACGCTGAAGTGATGTTCCAGCTGAGCCCTAGAGACTGCCTCAGTCAGAAGTCCGGAAGTTCATTTCCTTTGGCTTTTCACACATAAGGCCATAAGTATGTTCTCTTCCTTGGATTCAGAGGGACTTACAGCTGCATAAACATTCAGAAACTCATGTTATAGAATTTTTTTTATATTTCCCATACCTGTACGATGAGTGCAAACCCTACACTGACTAGACTACACATTCAGTTTAAAAACAATTCTTCTGCTTTGTGACTAACATTAACAAAGCTGATACCTGCACATCCTTACCTTCAATACTGCAGAAGAGCCTCAGAGCTATCTTATTATCTTGTGCAAAAATGATTGATATATTCAGAAACAGATACTATAGGTTTCAATACCAAACAGAACTCCGAAGGACTCCAGCTTTGGGATTTACAATATAAATGGTGGTTAAGACCGTGATGTGAAAAATCTCTGGTTCATGACTCAACCATGTTCTCACTGGGTCTCTTTACAGCTTCATGAATGTTATATTCTGGCATGAAATCCTAAAAGCTGCTTCCGTGTGTGGGAAAACTGTCATGGGAGGAGGTAATACAATTCCATTTTCCAGGGATCTCTACATACACCAGTGTGCCCCATGTTAACCTCCATGTTCCTTCAGGCACCCCCTATAGAGGTGTTCACATCACCATCTTGGTCAGGGACCAAGGCATACATGTAGCCCCAGAACTTCTCCAGAATACTACATTATGAGAAACTGGCCCTTTAATTGGAATGGATTGGAGACACAGACAGACAAAGCAATCACTGCTTTGTGCAGCTTCAGATCTTCCTACAAATATGCTCCATTGGGGATGCTCAGCATACTACCATGAAATTGCCCAGTCTCTATGAAGAGCTTTAACTAAGTGCTCCAAGCCATTTTTCCTTTTTAGTTCACCAGTTCCTTGTTCTAGAGTCAGTTCAGCTAAGTCCTGCAAGAAAAAAAGGAAAGAAGGGGAATCTTAGAGATGAATCCTGTGACTTTTTAAACTGTTTGGTTACTTGAATTTATAGGATGGTTTAAAATATAAAAATTCAGGTTTGGTTAATTTCAACTAATGGTATCAATGCCTGACATTCTTCTTTTGGAAATACATAGGCCAAAAAGTGAGTTCTAAATAGCTCTGCAGATGCTGCTTATTGGGGGTCCAGCATACAAAGCTAATGGTTGCAAAAGTAGTTTGTTAATGCAATTGGATATTAATGGTGGGGGAGGTGGCTCCAGCACCTCCGTTTGTCTGCACTCTACATTTGGAACAGGTACATTATTGTATGACAGGGAATGGTAATTTCTATGGGATTAGAACTACATTTTATTCTTTTTAGAGTATAACTGTTGTAGTTGTAGGTCCCATATCACTAAGATATGGTAACAACACCCAGAGTGTATGTAAATGCATGTACATCATATTTCACAAAAGAGGACTCCACATTTTGTTAAACTCCAGTATTGCTTCATTTTGAAAACAGGAAGAATGCACATTCACACCATCTCAGGTATGTTGCTTGAAGACATTTATATATTTATTTGACACATTTACAAGTTATTCTTCTGCCACCTTCTCAGGGTAATTTAGGAATATTGGTTAGTGTGAATGTCCTGGGGATCAGCCCTAGAAGTGGAGAGGGGGGGGGAAGATTCTTGAGGCTGTACTGCGGTACCCTTTGGATCAGGTTAGAGCCATAAGTACATCCGTGCAATGGGAGATCAAGTATCAATGGGAGTCAGAGCCCCCTTGGGATTTTTAAGGTCCTGTTGTGGAATTTGCTGTCATATACATTCTCTGATCACCTTGGATTCCAGTTTTCCCAAATGAAGCAAAGGAGGCCATAATTGGCCAAATAGGAATAATACTTATTTTCCTAAAGGAACAACACTTAGATCCCTGAGGCTTTTTACGAAGTTAGATTTTACTCATCCTTTAGTGTTATGTACTTAAAAGTTACTGAGTACTGGTATTACGTAGATCTACAGGAAGTATTTAAGTCAGTGAGTGTGTAATGCAGCAGGTAGACATGAACTTAGCATGGCTTTCCAGACAGTAGAGGGAACAGTCTCTCCAGCCATAAACTGCACTTAACTGTCTATTTAATAGTGGCGAGGTCCTTGGAAATGCAATCTCCATGCTAATCCTGTCTTTTTTGTCTTTTCTAAATCCATTCCATTCCCTACATTTGGGTGTGACATTGAAACAATTTGAGTTAACTGGGTGAAATCCACAGGATTTGATGAGCAAAGCACGGACACTTTGCACATTTTCTTGGGATGGGGAAGGAGAATGTTTCAGGTTCAAAGACCCCTCTCACCTTTGACAAAAGGGATGTCTTCCAATTAACTGTCAAACCTTTTTGTTATATAAGAAAACACAGCCTGCAACTGCAACTGGAGAACCAAATACTAGGTTCTAGAAACCCTGAAAAGGACCCAGAACAAATGAGTTATCCCAGAAGATCTGGAGTTGGTCTGCTATTACTATCTCAGTCTTGGACAGGCTAGAAACAGGACAATAATTGACCACATCATTTATCTGTAGGGATGGTTTTTAAAGCAGTGGACAGATAACTGCCTCTATGAGTAGCTGAGGGAAGATGCCCTGACTTAGTTATTGATCCATTGATGTGGTCTATACACTATTTTGGCAGCCAGTATCCATGTAACATTGTCACAGTAGCTGTGTCAAAATGGTCCATAAGCACCCCAAACAATGTATGAGATATTCCTTCTGCCTGTCCTATATTACAACTAACATCCAGATCACAGCGTATTCTCAAAATTTTATTGGTAAAGAAATTGGCAAAAGTATCATAGCTAACTGTCTGTTCCTGAGACAATAAAGGCTCACATTTAGGAGTCAGCAGATCTTGAATACCAAACAACTGCAATGGTCATGAGCTATCAGATGCAATGTTTGCAGAAAGATAACACTTCTTTGCCATTGTCACCACTGCTTCATAGGTCTTCCAGTGGGCTCTACAGCACACTGTTGGATTTAGTACCAGCTTTCTGCCCATATCTGCCAGATGTCTTCCACCATCTCTCATTTTCTCCATACCTCAAGCATATTTTTCAGAAGTCCCACTCCTGTCAATGGGGTATTGTCTTCACAATAAATGTATTTTAGGTTTAGAGTGCCATGTGCTTCTTTCAGTCAACCAAACAATGGCTGCTTATAACCCCAAAGAAAATGGTGGAGACCTATAGAAAGTTCAGACTGAGAATCGCCAGTTGCAAATACCTAGCAAGTCAGCTCTCTTTCCTCTTACCTTTACCCTCCCCATCATAACTACCTTTAGGAGTCTTCTAGTCCAGAAGTAATGTTTTAAAATGTCAATTGCTACAGGAGGGGTTTTTAAATGATCAGTCCCAATTTGAAAAAGGTCCTGTCATTCAGGATCTTCTATGCCATTTAAAAGCAGGAGTTGCTAAACCATGTGTGTGGGGTGGGGTGGGGTGGGGGTGTTAAGCGTGCCATCCAGCCTGCAAAGGGTTAACAGAAATGGCTTTCTTTATCATTATTCTATTGTTCCCTCTCCACCTCTCTCCCAAATCTGGCTCCACTTGCATTGCCATCCTACCCCAGTGTTTAGATGTGTCCTTAATGCCTTTCCCAATAATTGATCTAGTCAGAGTCACAGCAGAAGTGCCTATGACAGAGGTTTGCTTGCCAGTGGTGCATCTGATGTGGCATATAAGCAAGAACTCTGCAGGAAACTTCAGTAGGAAGGGGATCACAGAGATCTGAAATAATATACGCACTTGAACAGAGCAGCGGAGCAGCGATCGGGCCAGAGTACGTAGCATCAATACATTAGCAGTGAACTGAAGGGTAAGTCTATTCAAAACCCTACTCTGACCTATTCAATGGGACTTATTCCCAGCAAAGTGTCTTTCAAATTGCCCTACTTAGGCCCCGGTCACACGGGCCGGATATCACGGGGGGGAGGTGTGGCTAATTGCCCTGGCACAGTTTGATCCGCAATTACACAATCAGACGTGCTGGCGGCACACCACGGGTCCTTCCCTCGGCGCCAGCAGGTAAACGAGGGTGGCGATCACACAATGATCCTGCAGCGCGGCAAAGAAGATGATCCTGCAGCGTGGCGCAATCACACCAGCAATGGCTAGGCGCCGCTGCCGTGACAAATGGGGTCATTTTTTTTAAAGCTGAAACTGCACTTTCGCTTCCCTCTTTGTGCGCATGCGCCGTTGGGTGCTTGTGCGCATCTTGTAGAGACTTGGGGGGGGGAACCTGTTTGCGAAGGGACATGGGCGGGCGCCGGATGCCACCACCGGAAACGCGATCAGACGCCAGCCCTTGCCCCGTGGTTTCCGGAAACTAGTACCTTGGAGGTACTAGTTTTTAACTCCGCATCTTCGGCGGGAAGCGTCGGGTTTGCCACGGGAGCTCTACACTTTGCAGATGTTGGGGTGTGATCGAGCCCGGAAAATCCGCCTATCTTCCATCTCTGTAGCATGGCTAATGCTCCATGTGACCGCAGCCCCAGTCTATCTTTGGAACAGAATGCTAGAAGCAGGACATTAATACAGTGCTGAGAATTATCTGGGGTTTGAACTCCTGCAGAAGACCAAGTTAAAAGGAATCAAAGAAAGGCAAAGATAGAAGATAGAAGAATTGCCCAAGAAACAACGCACAGCGTTATGGACTAGGTTTATGACTAAGACTTCAGCTTTTTAGGTGCCTCAGAATTTCTCACAAAATAAACAGACCCTGTTCAGAGGAGGTAGTAATCACAGGGCTGAGCCAGTTAGCTGGTCTTTTCCGTGCTCCATGGAGCGCATGCAGTGGCGGGAGGTCGGCTGGAGGTAGATGGGGGAGGCCAAGATCTCCCATGCAGGGAGCACACGTAGGAAGTGCAATGAGTGGTGGGCCAGGTCACACCATCAAACACTACATAGAAGAAGCCCTCAGTGATGGATGACATCTTCATAGTGGCAACAACACAATTGAATTGGAGAAGGAGTTTGCTCGAGGGGCTCTGGCCCACTCATGCTAAATGCCAGATTTAAACTGCAGTTTTTTTGTTTACGTAGAGTTTAGATTTCACTCCTATCTTCCAAGAGACTATGGGCAGCATTTGTGGCACCCCATTTAATACACACAAAAACCTTGTGAAGCAGGCTTGGCTGAGAGAAAGCTGCTTAAGGTCATCCAGTCATCTTCATAGCTGAACTGTCTGTCCTTGCTACTTTCTCCGCTACACCCCATAAAGCACACAAAAGTAAATCTAATTCCTGTACCTTTAACTGGGTTGGGCTGACAGGTATAGGGATTTAGGGGGGGAAGCCTGAGAAGGTCTACTCAGAAGTAAATTCCATTTATTCAATGGAGTTTCCTCCCAGGAAAGTGTTCTTAGGCTTGCAGCCATCCTGTGAGTTATAGGGTTTAGGATTGCCAGCTCTAGATTGGGACATACCTGGAGATTTTGGGGGTGAAGCCTGAGGAAGGCAGGGCTTGGGGAGCGAAGGGAGCTCAGCAGGATACAATCCCATAGAATCCATCCTTCAAAGCAGCCATTTTCTTCAGGGGAACTAAATGTTGCTTGGAGACCAGTTGTAATTCCAGGAGATTTCCAGGCTCCACCTGAAGACTGGCAGCCCTAAGTAGCCTTCCAGAGCACAATCCAGCCAAAGTGAACCATTTTTCCCAACTATTTTACAAGAAGATTCAAGTCTGTGTTTAACTTTCCCACTGAAATCAACAGGAACTTCAAAGGTGCTTAACTTTGGTTAGATCAGGAGTCCCTAGTCTTTTTGAGGCTGCAGGCACCTTTGAAATTCTGGAACAGAGTAGTGGGATAAAGCATAAAATGGCTGCTGCAGAAGGCAGAGCCAGCCACAGAGCACCAGGGAGTGAGATTATGCATAATACATCTAATAATAACTCCTTAACATTTCAGACACAAGCTCTGTTTAATGGGATACCATTTAAAATGATCATATTGTTTAAAAATATTTTCTTGCATACACACAGCTTCAGTTGTGCAGTGAAGACCCTTGCGCTGTGGTGGCAGCTGATGCCAAAGAAATTTTTTGAAAATCCACACTGCCAATCAGATCTCCAATGGCCAATCAGAAGCCCTGCTGGCAAAAAAAACACATTTGGCAAGACCCATTTTCTAAAAGCGGGGGCCAGGAAAGATGTCAGCATGAGCCATGCTGGAAACTCCTGGATTAGGTGTTACTAATAAATAATTGCCTTAGCTACTCTAGATACCCTAGACCTACCAGGAAAAGTACTTGGATAGGTCACAAGCAGTGTTCCCTCTAAGCTGAGTTAGTGTGAGCTAGCTCACAGTTTTTTAGCCTCCAGCTCACACATTTCTGCCTTACCTCAGGAAGGATGGCTCCAGAGCAAACTAATTTATGCAGTAGCCAAATTGCTTGCTCACAACTTTAGTACCAGTAGCTCACAAAATAGAATTTTTGCTCACAAGACTCCACAGCTTAGAGGGAGCATTGGTCACAAGGTTCTGTTTCTTCTATATTTTGCTTTTAACTGTACATAGTAAGGTACAACAGCACAAAAGAAGGTATAACTGCCGGTGATTATGATTAAAAGAAATTATACATGAACACAGAGCAAGCAATTACTAGAACATTGATGTAAATGCTACTTCTCTGTCTTAAAACTCAGTATGCTGTTGCTTCATAGCACCAGACAACATTTCCAAGGCACAAGTGGACCAGAATGTGGGGCTCTAGGAGTTCCACTGTTACACATCTGGAATGGCCTCATATGAGGGAGAATCTGAAGAGGTGACAAGGAATGGATATACTGTTCTGTATGTGTGCATATCCTAGCCCTGATATATTTTAACACCATTGCTTCTATTACACAGTGGCCCATGTGGCAAAGTATGCTCCAGTGCCAGGCAAGGGTTGCCAGGTCTGGTTTGGAAAATACCTGGAGACTTTGGGGGTGGATCCAGGAGAGGGCGGGGTTTGGGGAGGGGAGGGGCCTCAGCTTGGTACAATGCCATAGAATCCCCCCCTTCAAAGCAGCCATTTTCTCCAGGGGTGCTGATCTCTGTCAGCTGGAAAGGAGTTGTAAAAGCAGGAGATCCCCAGGCCCCACCTGGAGGCTGGCAACCCTAGCCAGGCAGTAGGGGGAAGAGAGGAGAATCTGTGCAGGCACGGTCTCATATATGTACTGCTGGGCAATATGCAGGACACAGAGCAAGACCTGGCAGATGCACTCCAGATTCCAGGCCAAGGAGTTTTAGCAGCAGCTCGTTCCAGCTCTTGGAGGATTGGCTACATTAGGGGTGTGTGACCTAATATGCAAAGGAGTTCATGCTACAAAAAGAGCCTGAAAGGAGCCTTGACTTGTGAAAGCTTACACCCCGAAAATCTTGTTGGTCTCGAAGATCTTGCTACTAGACTCGAATCTAGCTATTTCTATCAGTTCATGTGGCACAAATTAGCATCATCAGTTTGCATGAGCTGCTAAAACTAGTTTCCAGTCTAGCTCATGGAGGAAGCTGTACTTCCTTATGTTGCTTAGGTTGCTCTATGTGGGGTTCCATGTCAAAAAGAGAGAGCAGATCCACGTAAATCCAATGTTTACTTTTCTCCACCTAGGGCAACTCCACAGTCTGAAGCCGCAGAACTAGAAACACAACAGCACAGTCAGAAATATTGATAATGTACTATTCAACACTCCATTTCACGTTTTATATTAGTTCCAGAGTACCAGAGTCTAGGCATTCCAGCCCGGGTTTTACCTATGACTCTGGATAAATAGGGCAAGCTATCAGGGAAGACTCCCGTAGGCCTTACGTTTCTTTCTTTGTTGATTACAAAGAAGTTATATTTTGTTTGCTCGGGAAGACCCTCAGATATTCCTGAGTGATAAATGCATTATACAGAAAGCAACAGTCTAGCTTTGCAAAGAACCACGTTGCGTTCAGGCGGAGCTCCGAATAAAGACTGCGCTAAACGTCATCGCGCACGCACTCCCTCCCTCATCTTCCAAACTTACTGCGCAGGACCGTGGCTGACGAGGCAGGGCTGCGCTCACGCCTTACTTCCCCCTTTTCGCGGCTGTCAGTCATGGTGAGTTGGGTGTCCGTTATGGGAAGGGCCGCGGCCTCGCACCGAAAGGGCGGGAGAGAAGACACGTCTGTACGGGCAGGCGCGCTCCCACCCTGTTCGGGGGCCAACAGCAAGACGTTTCCTCGCCTGAATGGGAGCAATATGGGAAAGCGGTGTTGAAATTCTGTGGGATTTCGGGCCAAGCAAATTTTAAGTACGGGGAGTCGGATCTGTTACCGACATAGGGCGGGTCTGGTTTCTCATTCTCTCCCCGCCCCTGGTGAACCCTTTTTCAAACAGCTACACTCAGCAGCTCAGCCTTTTCCTAACATGAAGATACATCCATGGGAGCAAATGAACCTCACCTATTGATATACTGCTTGAGGGGCTTTGAATGGTTCAGTCTCAAGAAAATATGTAGACTAATACACGGAATGTATTTCTGAACATGTGCAGAATTCATTCTTTTCATCACTGATGAACTGAGTATCCCCTCTCATACAAGCCTGAGATCATTCTTGCATAGGGCGTTCGGTGTGTCTTTGAAAAGTGTGCAAAGCTGCCTTGTACTGAGCCAGGCCAGCTCTCTGACTACCAGCAGTTCCCTGTGTTTTTGGTGGAAGAATGATTGTTCCAAATACCTGCTATCTTTATAACTGGCCAAAGGAGTGATTTGACAATAGGCATCTTTTGTGTGCAAAGCATGTGCTCTGCCGTGTTTTGTGCTTTAAGATCTGTATACAAACAGAATTTCAGCATGTGACCATGTAGTTTCCTTCTGGCTAAAGAGCAGCAATGCTGTGTAGAGGTTCTGGCCCAGGGTAGGCAAACTCTGGCATAAGTGCAGAACTACGGTAGTTTATAAATGGTATTATATTGCCATTTATTATGCCAATACTTGATTGTTGTACTGTTCAAGCAGTCAGGTACTGACCTTTGCTATAGGCTAGTGGTCAGAAAGCTAATGCAGGATCACTGGTGACAAGTTTGCCAATTAGTAGGATTTTGCTAACAAAATGTAACACCCCCCGACCTTTCTTTGAACATGTATCTTTGAGCTTTGAATCAATGAAATAAGAGACCATCCTAAGACTGAGATTCTATACACATATATTTGGAAGTAAGTTCCATTGAACTTTTGAGTAAACATGTAGGATTGTCCTGAACATTTCAGTCACAACTATGATCTCTAGTCTATCTGTCTACTTGCTGCAGGCTTTATGTAGGAAGTCTCTCTTCAGGTAATACTAGTAGTTCCATTAGTAGAATTGGAATAGTTACTTTAATTACACTTCTAAGAATTATCACAGGACTTACTAGGTTCTGTTGTCAGTGGCATCAGAATTGCATGAATTGTCATCAGTGCTAAATTACATCACATTACCCACCTCTTTCTCATGAATAGAGATCATTGGCTAAAACTTTAATTTTAGTAATGTTTGGCTTCTTTGGAAGAACATTTCATGTGAGTTGTTGTAAAGATTATCAGCAGCATCATGTTTCCCATTACAGCATAATTTTAAAAAGCAGTATTGGTTCATGGTCCTGTCCTTGGGATTATCCTCAGATCATAAAATTCTCAGTATGTAATCTTTCAAAACAGAAGCTTGACTTGTGTAGCATAATTTTTTTGCTTTTTTTTCTTGTTTTCAGGGTTTTTTCTGATGTAGCCTAAAGAGCAGCTATGGAAAAATGGAGCTTAATGGCAGTTGCAACCTTATTGGGACTTACTGTCCGTTGGGCTGTGTCACTTGGTTCTTATTCAGGTATTGCATATTCATAGTGCTCAGAAATGAAATGTCTGTTAGGAATTATGTTAAGAACTCTGCAGAGGAACAAGTGTAATATATGGGCTATTGAGTCCATATTGTGTAGAGGTTAAATTGTTAGACTAGAATCTGGGAGATCCAGGTTTGAATCCGCACTCTGCCATGGAAGCTTGCTGGGTGAACTTGGGCCAGTTACACACTCTCAGCCTAATCTACCTCACAGGGTTGTTGTGAAGATAAAATGGAGGAGAGGAGAAGAATGTAAGCCATTCTGGGTCCCCATTAGGGAGAACAAGTTGGATATTAGTGAAATAAACAAATAATTGAGATTTTAATGTATGTATTGTCAGCCACTTACCAAGGGTAACAGTTCTTGGTACTTCGCTCCAATGCTCAGAACTGTCCTGATAGACAGATACAGATATCAATACAATTTTTAATGTTAAATGGAGGCTTTTTATTATTGTGATTTTAAAATTATATTTTAGCTTTTTGTTGTTTATTTCTTTTTGTAGACGTGGCCTTGTGAGCCTGGAAGTATTGGGAATGTGGAATATAAATGTTTAAATAAATGATAAACATATAGAGACAATTTTAGCACACACAGATATGTATAACTAGATGGAATGGCGTGAGGTTATCCAGGTTGGCAGTTATTTTGTCTACATAAAAGTCTGGTGTATGTGGTGATAAAATTATGCCAGGAAAATGCTATATTTTATGCTGGTTTCTTGTACTTATATGACCTTCTCAATCATGTCACATCCTTAGTTAGCTTAAAGTACAAAACCCCAAAATGGTTGTTTTTAAATCAAGTATCAACTAAAAACTAGCTAGAGTATCTTTTTTTGTATATTTTTAAAATATGTGTGTGTGTGTGTGAGAGAGAGTGCACCTGGGGGTCATGGCAATCTCTGGCTACTGATCCCTACTGGGGGCCTGGAGGATATTCAGAGAGGTGGCTGAACAAAGCCTGCCCCCACCTCCCGTGTTTCAAGGAGATCTCCCATCCAAGTATTTGTCAGAGTCAATCCTGCTTAGCTTCCAAGATCTGATGAGATCGGGCTTGCCTGGGCTAGTCAGATCAGGGCCTAGCTAGAGTATCTTGATGTTTGATCTCTTACTTTATGTTGTACTATTAACATGTGAGAACCAGTGTTCTTTAGGCACTAAATACGAGTGTGTGATAGTTCCCAAACTTATTATATTGGTGCTGGAGAATGTGAAATGCGAGTCATGATCAAGAGGTTCAAAGCTGTTCTTCAAAACAGGCTGATTAAAGTAGTGCTAGTTCTGCATGGTCCAGATTTGAGATGCAAATGACCATCCACAGGAAGATTTCTTTCATTTCCATTCTGCTACAGTTTTCATAATACAACTATTCATGCTTCAGGCCTTTTGGATTTTCTTTGTGCTTTTCTCATTCCTTTATTACATGTTCCTG
>NW_015169185.1:615233-652118 GCF_001447785.1 Gekko japonicus | reverse complement strand
ATAGATTTACAGAATATATTTAACAAAATATAAAGTGTTGACTGTTTTTTCCCCAAGGTTAATTAACTTTAGGTCAATAATTCCGAAATGATGCTTTTCTATTTATTTATTTATTTGATTTTTATCCCGCCCTCCCTGCCAAGGTAGGCTCAGGGCGGCTTACAATAAAAGTTTTAAAATATATTAAAACACACGTGCTTATACAATACAGCATCATAAAATACAAAGCGTACCAAATCACAGTACAAAATAGAATAAAGGGCTACAAAGCGTACCAAATCACAGTACAAAATAGAATAAAGGGCTAGTGGCGGTGGCGTACCTGTGACCATAATATGATGGTCCAAAGTATGGCCCCCGTTAGTATCCAGCATGGCCGGCTATTGGTGTCAGCATAAAGGGCCTTAACAGTTCAGTTAATATTGTTAGTGTTGTTGATGTTGTTCGTGGCGACTCCTAATTGAAAGCCTGGTGGAAGAGCTCCATTTTACAGGCCCTGCGGAACTGTAAAAGGTCCTGCAGGGCCCTGATGTCTTCTGGGAGCTCTTTCCACCAGTGTGGAGCCACCACTGAGAAAGCCCTAGCCCTGGTAGAGGCCAGTCTGGTGTCTTTCAGACCAGGGAGAGCCAAACGATTTTGTGACCCTGACCTCAGTGCTCTCTGGGGGACATGTGAGAAACGGCGGTCCTTCAGGCGGTCCTTTTTGAGAGCTTTATCATTGAGTACTATCTGCTTTGCCCATTGCAGGTGTAGAAGCTAGCTAGAACATTTTGACTGACCTTAGGCCAGCTTTGTACTTTTATACTTGGGAACATATGCTCTTTAAGTGCAAACCTCAGTCACCATAATAAAATGTGTACTGGTATACTGCTTTAAGGGTCTGCTTAGTAATAACTTTTGAAATGTTACACTTTACAACTCTCTTCTCCCTTCTCCCGAAGGATTATGAACACAGAATTATAACTCTCTCCTTATCTGTACCCTAAGGCTACAATCCTGTATACATGCTGTTAAATCCCATTGATTTCATTGGCAGCCTCAATGCAAAGTATAGCCAACGAAGAAAATATATAATGTGCAAAACTTAAGCATGAAATACTTTCGATTATTGAAGGACAAAAATGTTTAGCTAGCTGGTCAGTTTGGTATTTAATTACCTACTACCAGAAGTGAGATTCAAGTACTTTAGATTTGGACCCATATCCTTTTTGCATCAAAGCAGAATTTTCAATAAGTATACAATGTTAACTGTGTTTTATCTGGCTAGTCTTGAAAGAAACATGCTAGCTAATAAAACACTAACTTTTGCTTTGTTTGCTTTTATTACTGTTTGCAAATGCCTAGCAATGACTGACTCAGATCTTGCTAATATTTTACTGTTTGGTCCATAGTACCCTTTGTAATATTAACTGAGGAGTACACTTTCATAACTTCTGAGAGGTGGCATCACTAATTGTTGGAAGTTCCAGGTGTGATGTCCCCTGTCTCATACCTCCAGACTGAGTGGCAACAGAGGCTAGATAGGCACACTGATCTTTCTTTCTTTCTTTCTTTCTTTCTTTCTTTCTTTCTTTCTTTCTTTCTTTCTTTCTTTCTTTCTTTCTTTCTTTCTTTCTTTCTTTCTTTCTTTCTTTCTTGTCCCCCGTAGGAGATTTTTGATTGCATTTTCTATAAACTACAACAAAATTAGGAAAGGAATCTACAAACTATGGGAGAAAGTAAAGAAAAACCACTAAAAACCCAAGAAGTGGTGGTCATACATAATGCTTATAAAATTAGCTTTTAGCTTAAAGTTCGATTAAAGTTCATTGGATGTGGTCAACAAGTATAATCTTCATACATATTAGAGATAAAACCACCAACATATCTGACTATTTAAAAAGCAATATAAGAAATGTTAGAATGGATCTTAAGGACTGTGATAACTCATTTTTTGTCCTTTTTCTTTCTCAAATGATAACTTGTTTTGGGGGCTACTGCCCCAAGTTTAGAATCTGAGTCCTCATTAGAATACGTCACTGCTCCTTCTTCTTCACTTCCCTTGATGCTGTTGCCTTCCTCCTCCTCTCCTTCTCCTGCTGGACGATTATGATGCTGTAGAAACTCATGTGCCTTTTCAACAGAGTCAATTCTTTCCTTTTTAATCTTTGAATTTAAAGATTATGACTTTGGGCACAATCCATCTGTAGGGGATGTTGTTTTTCTTTAAAAATAAAGCTGTCTCTAAATTTCTTTCTTTTCTTTCTTATTTCAAACGGAATGTCCTTCAAAGTTTTTATTTCTTTGTCCTTGATTTTCAAGTTAACTCCACTTGTCGCTTTGAGTATTTGATCTCGCACTTGTCGTCTGGAGAACCTCACCATCACTTCCCCGGGCAGATTATTCTTTCTTGTAAATTCAGAATACGACCTAAAGATTGTATCTATTTCGCTTTGTAAAGTATCCGCTTTAATATCTGCCACAGGGCCTAAAGAGTCACACATAGTCTGTTTCAAATTTTCTCCCGTCTCTTTGGGGATCCCTTGAAATCTAAGGGTGTAGCTTGCCCTTTCCATTTGCAGCTGTAACAAATGTGACTCATCAGCTGATCTTTTTTTTCCTCCATCACCTGCATTTGTTTTTTAAGCTTCTTGGTGTTGGCATCCACCTCTTTAAGCTCTTGCTGCGTTTGCTCTGGTTTTTTGGCTATCTCAGTCATCTGCATTGTTGAGTGTCGAATTTTTGGTCCAATCACGTGACTTGTTCCAGCAGAGGGCACAGTGCCTCATTCAGCATCTTTTGAAGATCTGTAACTGTGTCCTGTCTACGGACAGAACTCGCTGGGCTGGCACTTCCGGCAAGAGGCTTCAGTTTCGGTAGCTTATCTTTCTCCTCCCTCCTCGGAGGTGCCATGTTGGAGATTGTTGTTTACTTTTTGCAAAAGTTACACAGGTCCTCAAAGTCCTTAAAAATGCCTGGTAAGTTCTTATAAGCTTTTTATTTCCATCCACTTTGTTTAGATAGCCCGCTCCCCCCCTTGTCTGCTGCAAAGTGTTCACTTTTTCCCCCTGGTCGAGGGGGAGTTCCCTCCCCTCCACTTCCAATGGGGACAGCTTTCCGCTAGTTTTCTGGTGTTTTTGCTTAAACTTGACTCATATTTCAATCATGATATCACTTTAAATTCAGGTTCGCTCGGCCACCAAACGCCTAATCCTGTGTGCATCTCTAGTTCCTCGCAGGGAAGCTCTGCAGTGGGACCTTTGGGGCATGGAACAGCCCCTCTTCGCCGGCCAGACACCGGAGGAAGGGCTCTCCTAGCGCCCCATGGCTGGGAGCCCTTCGCAAGGGCTCCAGGGTAGGTGCGGACAATCGCACCCCCTCCCAGCCGTGGGCTCTGGTGCAGGTCTCCTGGAGCTCCAGGGGAACACGGCCGCCATGGCGAGCGCCAAAACAGAAAGCCCCACTGACCTTTCTTACTGTCTTTACTCTCCTGCACTGTCCTCTTTGAAATGCAGATTGTGTTCTCAGGGACCATTTCCCCTGCCTCCTTCTCTCTCACTCTGATGAAGACAACCTCTCTTCTTGCACACACCAAGAGAGACATGCGGTCCTCTCTTGGCACAATGAGGCAGATGGGCCTCTTGCCATCTGCTTTTATCATTTAGCTAGTAAGTTAGTAATCTATCATGTATCTACTCTTTCCTATCCAAAGTGTACTTCTCAAATAAAGAGAGAAGTATTTCTCTTCTAAATTTGCAATGTGGCTCTGTGTAGCTTTGTAAGCTGAGTAACCTGGTAAAGTGACGTTGCTGCATTTGTAGCTTTATTTAAGCACTTTGCTAACTAATGGTCACTGGACTAACCACACCAGTTAACCTCAATACTAATTGGTGGTACTTCTTAGGATTGCCACCCTCCAGGTAGGCAGACCTCCCAGAATTACAATTGATCCCTCGATGACAGAGATCAGTTTCCACAGAGAAAATGGCTGCTTTGGACTCTATGACATTATACCCATGTGAGCCCCCCCCCAACCCTCGTCTCCCCAGACTCCTCTCTTAGATCTCCAGGAATTTCCCAACAGGGAGCTGGCAACTCTATCTAGATGGCTGAAGAAAGTTACCAAAGTCAAAGGCACTGGCAAGAAATTTCCTCTGGCAATGTGTGTATGTTGGTATACATGTGCATGTACTAATGCAAACAAAAGCATGATATAACAACTCATATTCTGTACAGTGTGCAGCTGTTAAGAAGTATTGCACCATAAGTTCAAAATGATGAGGTAATGTGGCTCATGGTAAGGCCTAAGTCCCATTGATTATCAGTGAGTATAGCATTCATGCCATTAAAAATCTTTCCCCACAAAGGAAATCTGGGAGAGCCATACCTGAAAGCTCTTTTCAGTTTGCCCAACACAGTTATCATTTCAAGTGTCCATTGAGTGAACTTCTATTCATAGAACTGACCAGTCTGGAAATATTTTCTCAGAATGTCCTTTCTTGTAGAAATCGTCTGTGCTACCCAGGGACAAATTATATCTTTCTCTGCTGCTTGTGTGAAGTGCTCAAACATAGATCATATGAAAGAATTATAGATGGTTTCCCTATATTTAAAAGAAACTCTTCAATCTCCATGAGGCTAGAGTCAATATCTTAGCAGAAATAACTGTGTGTTCTTAATAGGTAATTACAAGAGACAGGAACTGAATAATCTGTATTTAATGTGATTAAATTGTTGCTTGGTCCTCATTTAGAACAAAGCCATAGAAATTTTACATTGATAGCGTTTTTATATAAAACATTAAAAGAATTTCCTGACAAGAGTCAGATGGGGAATGGGGGCGACTTGTCACTCATCATTTAGAAACACTGGCTGCAGGGAGAACAATAAGTTGAAAACAAGGCTGTGAAACCAAAGGATGATATAATTCCGAAAACTATATTTAGATATAAATAAAATGAGCTGTAGCTCCTAACCAGATTCAAAGCTAGAGCTTGGAAAAGAAGTATACTAAATCAGTCATTGTAAAGAAAAAAATAATTAGCTGCTGAATATAAGGTTCAAAGCAGATGATGAAAACATTTACAACTAGTAAAGGCAGAAAGGTAAGTATAGGACTCTACAGTGCATTAGCAAGCGTGTTTCTGAACAAGCCAGGTATTACATAGTTAATATTTCTGGCTGTTTTGTAAGATGATAAGAGCTTCACTTTGGTATCTGAAACAACTGAGTATAAAAAGGAATATGCCCATCAAAGAATTACCTAGAATACTGAAAGTATTCCTCGGCTGATGCCATCCTGAAGATTCTTTTTGTGCTGAAAAATTTATTGTAAAATACTCTCAGGTGTTAATTTTTGACACACAGTTATTATCCGGATCATACTAATTTCCACATAAACTGTTGAATTTAGAGCAGTACTAGTGAACTATCAATAAGATAACTAATTAGTACACTAATTCACAAATTAATAAGCTAATAATTTTGATACACATTGTTGGTTTTCTAGGTGCAGGAAAATCACCGTTATATGGTGACTATGAAGCTCAAAGGCACTGGCAAGAAGTTACCTACAATCTTCCAGTCAAGCACTGGTATGTCTTATTTTAAAAATTTAGATTGTATTTTTCCTTGTACAAAGAAAATCTTGTGATACATATGTAGAACAAAGGAGTTTTAACTCCCAGCTGTCTTTAACAGTTTTTGAATTACTCAAAATGTATGGTTATGTTTCCTTTGAAATACTTGTATTTTAAAAGCATTGGGAATATTGGGCAGAGTAATCCAAAAAGATGAAGAATTGTATAGCATCTAAAAATAACAATGTGATCTATTGCCATTGGCATTTTAGCAAAGCTGTGACAAAATGTTTACTTCAAAAAGATTCCTGCAGTTTGTCATTTAATATTTTAAAATTGTTTTTACAGCTTTGTAAGCAATATGAAATATCTGGAAACCTGGGGTTCAGACAAAATTAGTAGGTTTCAAATTTTCATCTCTGCCTTTGTGCCACTGTTTCTGTTCAGCTGAGTAGTTTTATTGTAGCCCTCAAAGGCTGACATAATGTTGGACAAATGTCATATTATAGTCTCATTGCCCAATTGGTGAGCTGTGCCACAGCCGGGAAAGGCAAGGCATGTATAAAACCCTGTAGACAGACAAGCTGCTAAAGGTGTACTGAAATGAAAGAGGGTTCAGTTTAGGAGAAGGGAGATAGAACAAGACAGCAAAGGTATTAGCAGATGAAGTAGGAAGCAGAATTTAGTAAGGATAAGTCATAGGACCAAGGAATGGTAAAATAGAAAAAGAGGCATACTGAGGGCAGAGAGAGCCCTTTGTGATGGCATTGTCTTACCCTTCAGATGATACAGTAAAATGCACCAGTCTGGTAGGTGCAATTTATTTATTTGTTTCTTTAATTTAGGAAACATGTATGCTACCTCAGGAACCTGCTGGAGGTAGCTAACAATAAAAAGAAATAAAAATAATTCTACATTACATAAAACAATAATAAAGCAATGTAAAATACTAAACCCATCTCTCCTATATTATAAAGCTGATTTGGTGGTGGCACGTTGCTGAACATTCCACACAGCGCCCACAGCCTTTGGCTCCATGATCTGTCATTCAGAAGCTGTCCCTATCCACTGGCTGCGTTGCCTGAGTCTCGCCTCCAATATTCTAAACAGTTTGCTTTTCCTCTCCCCCCAATAGCCAGTCAGAACACAGAGGTCATTTGCATCTGTGGCTTGATTGGCCTTTGCCTCTAACATTCTAAACAGTTTGCTGTTGCTTTTGGGAGTCCGGAGATAAAATAAATACCCCAGTCTCTCTGTGGGGCCTGGAGATCTCCCACAAATCACCGTGTTTCCCAGCCACAGCACATCATTTCCCCTACAGAAAATTTCCCAGCTGTTACAACTGATGTCCAGATGACCAAGATCAGTTCTCCTGGAGACAATGGCTGCTTTGGGCAGTGGACTCTATGGCATTATACCCTGCTGAGGTCCCTCCCCACCCCAAACCCTGCCCTCCCCAGGCTCTACCCCTCAAATCTACAGCTATTTCCCAACCCAGAGTTGGCAACCCTGTAACTGGCTACGGAACTGTTTTCCAGACTCTTGGAATCCAGAAGACATGGCATAGGAGGAGGTGCTTTTCTACCTTACCTGCCACTGCATAACCCCAAATTAACATAAGCCAACCTCCAGGCGGCACCTGGAGATCTCCAGCTATTACAACTGATGTCCAGATGACCAAAATCAGTTCTCCTGGAGACAATGGCTGCTTTGGCCAGTGGACTCTGGCATTATACCCTGCTGAGGTCCCTCCACACCCCAAACCTTGCCCTTCCCAGGCTCTACCCCTCAAATCTACAGGTCTGGCCCTCCCCTTAGTATTGCCAGCCTCCAGGCAGCACCTTGAGATCTCCAAGATCAGTTCTCCTGGAGGAAATGGCTGCTTTGGGCAGTGGACTCTATAGAATTATACCCTGCTGAGGTCCCTCCAAACCCTGCCCTCCCCAGGCTCTGCCGCTCAAATCTACAGGTATTTCTCAACCCAGAGTTGGTAACCCTGTAACTGGCTATGGAACCGATTTCCAGACCCTTGGAAGCCAGAAGACATGGCATAGGAGGAGGTGCTTTTCTACCTTAGCTGTCACTGCATAGCCCCAAATCAACGTAAGTCAGGGGTGGAGGGAACCAAACCTGTTACCATGAGGCTGTCCTCCCATACTACCCACTTGAGGCAGCAAAATGACTTGAGACAGCCCTGCCTTATAGCTAAGCAGAAGGAAATAAACATGGCTTCCCTCTGCCACCCCACGAGCCACAGCCAGGACACTCATCTGGAGATTCCTTCTAGAGCTCGCTGTATTTCTTCCCACAACGGGCCTTCCTCCTAGTCAATAATAAACCCCATGAGAGAACTAGCAATAAAACCACCATAAAAGGGCATAAAAGCAGCAGCAAAGAAATTTCAGTAGAGGTCATAGAATAGCAGTCAGGAGGGATATTGGTACAAAAAACCCAGACAGCTTTAAAAGGATGGGATTAAACTTCAGCTAAAAGCTTGGTTAGTGAGAAATGTTTTGCAGTGCATCCTGTGCATTTACTCTAGTTTTAGCCTGCTCTTTTCACTGGGCTGGACTACAGTAACTGTGTATAGGATTGCACTGATAGCCTGGTGAGCCTCAAGGGAGAGGGAGTTCCAAGGGGTGAGGCACCACTACCGAGAAAGTCCTGTCTCCAGTTGTTACCAGGTGGTGTCACAGAGACCAAAGTATGGGAAGATCCTTGACAGGTGAGGAGGTGGTCCTTCAGTTACCCCATCACAAGTTGTTTAGGCAAACGGATGATGTGCTTTTCCTGGAGTCCTTAGTTACCAGTAAGTCCATAGCTCAGTAGTTAGGTTTTTAAAAAGAGATGATGATCTCCATTAGTAAGGCTATAAAATACCTCGATTAGATGCCATAAAGTGTTGTTTCCTGTTACAGTACATAATACTAGAGTAGTTAGCTGGGGGTCTGATTCAGTTTTGGGCAGCTCCATATGTTCCATTGCAAAAGTTTGTGCGCTGCTGGTATAAATGCATGAATAATGAATGGAACCATGATAAAATTGCAAGGAGGTGCTTATGTCATTCAGGAATGGTATGTTAGGGGAAGGGCTGTAAGCATTATCAATATTATAAAGATTAATGGACTAGAATTTATAGTCAAGAGTATGAAGAGCAATGAGGGTATATTTGTCAATGAGATAAGTACTGAATGCTGCAGCCGATGGGTATTGCTTGTTTAATTTTGGAAAGTTATAATTTTCAGTCAACTGCTTCATAAAAGCAGGTTATAACAGTATGAAAAATGTAACAGGAAACAATTTGATAATAGTTGGTATTCTTGCAACAGTAAACAGATTGGTGATCCACTGGAGTTTGGTGGAATATAGCCTTTCCTAAAAGTTAATCCTGTAAAGTCTTTGAAGAAGCTTCACTATTAATGTTATTCATGTATGCTCAAATGTTCACTTCCTTTGTTCAGAAACAAAGTATATTAAAAAGGTAGGCTATAAACTACAAATGTGATTTGTATGTAGTTTTCCTGCATGTGATCTTTCTGAGCCAGAGGCACGAATTTAAATCTTTTTGCCTTTCTCCCCTTTCTGTAGAGCCCATGCATATTTATCAAAAACAACCTTGACAGCATCTTTTCTTATATTACTGGCTAAGAAGGTGCCCATTCTTATCTTTTCACAAACTTTTTTTGTGGAATCTAACACTGAATAAGAGCACAATACACGAAGTGAGTGGGACACTAGTACATTGCAGAATATTAAAATTCAGATTAAGGATATAAACTATCCTAGCATGACAAATTTTGAATGGTAGGATAAGGGGCAGAAATGCAGTTTTAAGAAATATGATTTATCATGAATTGTTCATAAGATACTTCAGGCTGCTCATAAGGTATTCAAGAAATATCATTTATTGTAATAAATGTCAAAAATTGGCTGCATTTGAGTGGATAGACTGGAAAAGCTAAGAACTTGCCCCTTGGCAATTATAAAATACTAGTCACTCTGTTTCACAGAGATTTAAAAGGTCTGATGTCTTATTTTTGTAACTTTTATTTTCGTTGAATAAAACCTTCTGCCTTTCAACTTGAAGATGTGGCTAAATTCTGACTTAAGTCTACCGAAAGATAAGTACAGGAGAGTCATATGAATGAAAATCTTTTGCCTTTGTACTTTCATAATGTTCTCTTGAGGTTATTTTATTTGGCTCGTTTGTAAAGCTGTAATTGAATGTGTTATTACTGGCTTGTCTGAACAGGTTTGTGACCCTTGCCACCTATTTAAGAGGCACTGTATCAATAAGTTACAACAGTTAAGGTAGGGTTAAGTCCTTAGAAACTCCTGGTCCTTCCATAAACCAGCAGTGCAATCTGGAGATGTTTGATCTGGAGTGGTATTTTTCCCCCTAAGCACCACGTTTTCTGACAGTAATTGTCAGTAATTTTTCTCAAAAGGCTGAGTTGTGCATGTGTTTCTTTTTTGAGTAGAAGGGGCAGCTTTAGATCTGTGAAACCTGCCTTAAGTATGGGGTAGCCTGTGCTGAAGATTGCAAAACTAAGTAAATGTGAGTTAAGTAAGAATAAATTTTGTTTATTTTGAGAGAATTGTATTTCAGGTATACTCACTACCCCAAGCCAGATGCCAAGATATCTTGTGGCAGTAAAATGACACAAAAATCTGATTGAAACATGCTATGGGTATTGTGGAGCACAGTCAATTCAGCCCCCCGCAAACATCTTCCATTATTGATCACTGATGTTTTTTGTATTTGTGGGATTATTTTTCAACTCTAATCTCATATTTATCTGTGCTGAAATAAATATGAAGTCCATTGTTTGCTTCAACCTATAGACAACTATAAACTGAAGAGTGGCTGTGCAAAGGGACACTGTATAATGATGTTTAGATAACAATGTCTTAAAAGGACTAAGTTGTTGAGTCACTTTCGTACGTGTTTTGCCAGAAAAAGGGTAACTAGAGTGACTGTCCCAGCATTTTTACTAAAAAGTTTGCTAATATAATTTGCACAGAAATGTGCAGTTCCCTTTTCAGTTGCACCACTTGTCTTGAGTGCCTGATGCCCTTGTTATGACAGGTGAATTGCCATCTTGTCAAAGGAAGACCAAGCCTCTCTTGTCCCACTCAAGATAACTGCAAAATATGCCAGTACAATTTGGTCATATTAAATGAGTAGAGGAACAAATCTCTTTGGGCTTCTCTTCAACCTTACCACAGACATCATCAATTGTATCCAGAGTGAGTGTGAGCCCAGATAGGACTATCTGTAGAAAAGAATCTATAACACAAATGGTGTGGGAAATAAAATTCTGAGAATATATATATATATATAATGGAAGGGTTGCTTATTAGACCGAAGTTACAATACATTACCTTTCAAAGATGTAGCCTTACATGAATTAATTTCAAGGTTTCATTTTGGGTTTTTCCAGGTACTTCAACACCAGTGACAATAATTTACAATACTGGGGCCTTGATTATCCACCACTTACTGCTTATCACAGTCTCTTGTGTGCTTATGTGTAAGTTAATTACGTAAGATTATTTTAAATACATCTTGTTTTCTAAAAGTAAGAAAGAAATGAAGACTGATTCAGAAGTTTGTTGCACTCATGGGAGTTCTGAGATTCCACCTACACAAAGCTTTCCCCATTAATGATGTTATCTCTCTGTGTGCATCTCTTTCTACCTTAACACATATCTGTTAATGGTTGGCCGACCAGATACTGCCCCAGAAGATCTGGCCAGCTGTTCGGGGGCCATGGTGGGATGGTTAAAACAGAGCCGCCTGAAGCTGAACCCATCGAAGATGGAGGTCCTATGGCTAAATTGGGGGAGGGGGAGGGGCCCTTCAGAGAGCTTTATATTCAATTGGTACCAACTTGCTGGTCCCAAAATGGTCTGGCTGCCCAGCCTGAAGGAACTCTCTCCCCAGTGAGATCCAGGCCCGCTGGGCATATGGTCAAGGACAGCGATGGTCAGAGAGATCAGTGGTCTCCCAGGGTCCTCCCCCCTTTATTTCTACGTTCTCTTGTTTAAGACCCTCATTAATATGTGGCGACCTACAAACTATTGATTCTGTCTTTACTATATGGCTGGTCTCAGTCTTTATTTAGTAGACTGTCCAAAAGTGAGTCAGCTCATAATATTTTAATTATTTAGTGGATAAGAATATGTGTTGTATCTAGTCTCACAGCGACGTATTCTATATCAACAGCAATCTTGCTTTGTACAAATATCTCAGTATTTGGGATACCTCTTAGGCATTTTGAACATAGAGGACTATGTTGTATTTTATGTTTCGTAGCCACAGGCACCAATAGGAATTTTGGATAATCTTCCACGCTTGGCAGAATGTAATGTGATTAACAGAAGCTACAAGGTCATAGTGAAGGTTCAGCAAGGAAGCCTTGCATAGTCATGCAAATCTTTCCTATTGTGAGCTGTGGAAGAGGAAAGGAGTACTGTTCCTCATAGAGCTTGGACTCCACAGCCTAGCATTAGAGCTTCAGGTGCTCAAGCTTGCAGGCGCTGTTTCTCAATTTAGGGGATGGATATGGGGAAGATGCACATTAAAGAGTTTGAACTGTCAGAAATCATATAGCATAAGAAGATTGGGTGTGATGTATTTACTGAGATATTATATAATTATTTCTAAGGTGTTTTTTCAACATGGCCTTCAGTCAGTAATGGAAAGCCTTCAGACAATTGGATTTATACAGGAAGAGAATTCCCACAGGTTAATCCAAGGTGAAGAATATTAGTACAGGTGATAGATTTGCTCAAAATCCATTGTTCTCAGTTTCTTGCTTTACATTTTTAAAAATCACAAGTAATCTTGTTCTATCCTATGTGAAAGAGTAGTCATTTTCAGTTTGCTTTATTGCTAATCAGTATTTAATTACTATGCAGGACAGTATGTGCATGTTATTTGTACTGCTGAACTGAACGGTTAGCTGTGAGAATTCTCTTTTTTATGTTTTACAGGGCAAAGTTAATAAATCCAAGCTGGATTTCCCTGCACACTTCCCATGGGCATGAGAGTCTACCACACAAGTTATTCATGCGAGCAACAGGTAGAAAACTATATTACTTCAACATGAGCTCAGAATGGTCCTATGTTTTTATAAGGGGATTAGACAGATTCATGGAGGAGTGATCTCTTAGTGGCTACTAGCCATGGTGACTGAAGGGAACCTCCATGTTCAGAGGCAGTAAACCTCTGAACACCAGTGCCAGGAGGTGAGGTCAGGGGAAGGCCTCGGCCTGATCTTCAGAGGAACTGGTTGGCTACTGTACAACAGAATGCTGAACCAGATAGACTACTGGTCTAATCCAGCAGGCCTCTTCTTATGCTCTGCAATGTTGCAGCGAAGCCATGTTTTCTGGGTGGGACGGATGCACAGAGATAAAGAGGGAGGGGACGACTACCAACAATTTCTTTGTATTATAATCTGGAGTGTCCTCAGCCTATGCAACCTTGTGTTGACAAAAGTACTGTAATTAGGTAGCTAGCAGCATGGTTGTAGGGAGGGACTATTACAGTGGTGCCCTGACCTGGATAGCCCTGGTTGGCCCAACCTCATCAGAACTCAGAAGTTAAGTAAGGTCAGCCCTGGTCAGTATTTGGATGAGAGACCACCAAGGAAGTCTCGGGTATCTGCACAGAGTCAGGCAATGGCAAACCACCTCTGAATGTCTCTTGTCTTGACAACACTATGGGGTTGCCATAAGTCAGCTGTGACTTGACAGCAAAAACTCCTCAACAACATTAGTCGAATGCTTGGTTTGCACATGGAAGGATTCATGTTCAATTCACAAACCTCGAGTTAAAGGATCTTGAGAAACAGTCTTGGGAAAACAACTTAGCCTGAAACATTGTACAGCTGCTGCCAGTCAGAAAAGACAATACTGGGATAAATGGACTAATGGTCTAGAATGGCTTTATACATTCACAGGCTATATAATTGTGCCTGTCTGGCCATAGAAAGAACTGCTCTTAGGGTAGCATATCTGAAGGGCACCTTATTAACAGTTTGCCCATTTGCCATAATAGTTTTGTTAATTCTTGCTGGAAAATCATTACCTGTGCCTCAACTTCTCTACAATATTAAAATAATGTGAAACTTGAGGTTTTGAACTGACCAAATTCCTCGAGACTCTAAAAATGTCTCTGCAAATGTTTTGGAACTTTCAAGAAGCACTGCAAAAAAAGCCTAATATCTGCTACAGATTAGGTTTGGTGAAGGTATTTTAAAGATTATTACTACCAACTTTTAAATAGTGAATTACACTGAGGGCTTTTTAATATTTAGGTAATGAAGTTGTCTTCCCCCCTAGAATCACTGGAATTACATAGATGTTAATTAATATATATTTATATGCAAAACCAAATAATTGTAAGTACTGCAAATCACTAGTTCTGTTATATTGTTGCTTTACCATTTTTCCAGAACTTTCCAGTGCTCCTATAAATAGCCATAAAGACTGATGTTCATTTGCCTTTATAACTAAACCCAGTGGGGAAAAGACAGCAGTCATTTTCACAGGCATATTAATTTATAGTTTGTGGTGGGTAATGAAGAAAAGCATGGACTGCAGTGTCACTCAGTAACTTATCAGACAGCCTAAACACCTCATTATTTATTAGTTTATGTTCAGTCTTTTTCTTCTCTACGGGATTGACTGGAGTCCTGTAAAATCCCCTTATGATACGCCAGTGTCGTCTTATTGCCAATTATCCTGGGCAGAATCAGACACTCCTCCACACCACCTCTTGTGTTGGCCACAAACCCTTCCATCTGGTCTCCAGTAATTGATTATATTTTAAAAATCACTAGAACCAAATTACCCTTGAAATGGTGTTTAATAATGCTCAAATCAACATGCTTGACAAACCATTGATGGTACAAACTAAGAAAATAGATAGGCATTCTTTTAACAATAGCCATTAAACTAGTGCATCAGGGTTACAAAATTCAATACAAGTTAACTGTTGACTGTTAGTTTTACACGTTTTAAGAATCCCTTTCTTGAGCACAGCCACAGAGAACAAACTCTGTCAAAGACATTACAATATAAGAGCCTTAGTATTGGTCTTCCAGAAAAAGACATATAGACAATACAAGTCATGGCAGTAGCTTTTATGGGATCAACTCACAAACCCAGTTGATTTGCCAACTAGTTAACATGCTTAAACATAACTATATTGCAGTGAATTATTTAAATTAATGTGAAGAGAGGCTGCTTTTTGTTTGTCCTGAATCTACTACCAGTTTTACTGGATGACCTCAAGACCTACTGCTTCTTTCTATCTGCTTTCTCCACATAATACATAATTTTATAAACTTCTAGGCCTATTTCCATTTGATCATCTGGCAATCCTAACAAGAAGTAATAAATAACTAGATTCAGGTGGGGTAGCCATGTTGGTCTGAAGCAGCAGAACAAAGTTTGAGTCCAGTGGCACCTTTAAGACCAACAGAGTTTCACTGAAGAAGTGTGCGTGCACACAAAAGCTTATGCCTTAAATAAAACTTCATTGGTCTTAAAGGTGCCACTGGACTCAAACTTTGTTCTAATAAATAACTAATAATGCTTGTATCCTTTTGCAGCAGAAGGATATTGTCACTTCTAGAACAAAGGTCAAGTATTGAACCAGCCCTGCTCTTTTGAGAGCATTTGCAGCCTAACATTTGTACCTGGGTTGAATAGTATATAGTTAATGTCTGGGTTACTATAGTGTTAATCCTGACTGACTTTCGTAATTTGTTTCGAAAAATTCACCTAAGTTTCAAATGCAAATGGAAAGTGAAAATGCCAAGAATAATCGCAGTTAAACAAGTATAAAGGCAACAGTCGTGATAGTCTGACCCACAATCAAACAGTCATAAGACTTATAATAATTGCAGGTCAGCAGTCATGAGGCAGCATAGGAGGAAAAAAGCCATACTGCCTGTAGATTGATAAATAATATTTGTGTGTTTTTACACATAATTTTTCTGTCTTGCAGTTCTTGTTGCTGATATGCTAGTTTACATACCTGCAGTAATCTTGTACTGTTGCCATTTAAGGGAAACCTCAACCAAGAAGAAGGTTGGCCTGGCTTTTTTAAACATCTTGCTTTATGTATGAATACAATGTTTTGTTCAGCTGCAGGAGTGAAATTGGTTCATGTAATGTAATCAGAGTATATTTTCTGGTAATGTAAAATGGATAAGTATTTGTTCTTGTTAAATTGTCATGACATCAGTTATTGGAATGTTTTACAAGAACAAAATCCACTGGTGGTTGACCCAATCTGTAGATTGCAAAAGATGTGGGTTAGAAAAAACTTAATTTCTTTCTAATTTACAAAGAGGCTCAACGTGAGATCTGGGCTTGATCCCATCTAAATCCATGCATGCAAGCACAGCTTAGGGAAGGAACCCCAAAATACCCCTGAAATGCTGCTCCTGGAGAACAGGAAGCCCTTAGGAGCAACATGCAGTGGGAACTGGACGGCTGCCGTAGGAGGAAGGAGATATCCCCCCTCTTGCCCGTGGGGTCTTTTTTACACGATCCAGTTGTCTGCTTCCAAAGTCACAACTGAAGCAGGTCAAGATCTCATGGTGAGGAATGCAGATGTGTTGGAGGTAATTTCAAATAATTCTTCTTGTGAATATCTAAAATGATACCTAGGCTGACTAGTAGCCATGATACTGGGCAGTAGTATAGGAGGAGAGGGATTTAACCCCCCCATACACCATTTTTTCATTGGAAATAGCCCCTTTCCCATAGTAGCTGCTTGCCCTTCAGGGGAAATCTTAGCAGTGTGTTTCTCTGGGGTGAGCGGGGAGTGTTATATTGGGATAGTAGTCAATGCTCCCTCTAAGCTGTGGAGTCTTGTGAGCAAAAATTCTACTTTGTGAGCTACTGGCATTAAAGCTGTGGGTGAGCGACTGGGCTCCTGCATAAATTTGTTTGCCCTGGAGCCATCCTTCCTGAGCAAAGACGAAAATGTGTGAGCCGGAAGCTAAAAAACTGTGAGCTAGCTCACACTAACTCAGCTTAGAAGGAACACTGATAGTAGTGCATTGGGAAAGACAAAATACGTTTTCTGTGATACTGTAGCCCTGATTAGGATTGAGGCTTTCTCTCCCCATGGCCAGGGAAATACTGATCAAGGAATCTTGCACATCATGTTTATATTGGCCGTTTGCTACTTTTGTGAAATAGCAATACAAAAAGTTGTGCACTTGACATAGTCTTGCTTGCCTCTTTTTAGATGGCAGAAGTGAAGCAAATTGGCTGATACCCATCATATGCTCTATTTAGGGCATGATGATCTATTACAAGATTAGGTAACTTTAAAAAAATGTCTTTTTATTTCCACAGATCGCTACTGCTCTGTGCATATTGCTGTATCCAGGCCTTATTCTCATTGATTATGGACATTTTCAGTATCCTTACATATTCTGTAATGGCAGAATACCTACAAACTTGATTCTGTAACTCTACACCAATCTTTTTATACAGTGAACAAGGATTAACATTGCCTATAAATATTTGTATTTTGCATACTTCCCCTGTATGATTACATCTCTTAATATATATAATTGTAGGGTGATTTTATTTATGTAATCCATAATAATGTGTCTTTCTCATGAACTTCACTAATCCTATTAAAATCTTATATATAAATATAAAAATATTTTTAAAATTTTGTAGGATTAGTGAAAAAAGACACATTGAGTTTGGATTATGTAGGTAATTTTCTGTCTGCAGAAAACCATGGATCTTTCCCATGTTTTTCACTCACCAGCAGTCCCTTCTGACTTCCAGAAAATTTATTCTTGGGGCCATGGGTCCTACATGGATGAATACCCATGCAGAGTGTGTGTGTGTGTGTGTGTGAGAGAGAGAGAGAGAGAGAGAGAGAGAGATCTGGGAGATATGTGTTAGCAGAGCGGGTACTTGCAGAACAGGGAGAAAGGACGTGCCCCCTTCACACCTCCCCAGTGCAACCCCTGGTCTGTATGGCTGTTAATCCAAATGGATCCTGTGATACCAGGAATACACTGCTGGGTGACGGAGAATGCTTGCACCAAGGGATTGTAGGATCTAACCTAGAGTCATTACACGATCACAGAGATCTGTTCCTGTTACATGGAGGAGGAGATTGGATTTATACCCCTCCCTTCACTACCCAAAGGTGTCTCAGAGCAGCTTACAAACTCCTTTCCCTTCCCCTCCCCACAACAGACACCCTGTGAGGTAGGTGGGGCTGAGAAAATTCTGACAGAAACTGCTCTTTTTTCAAGAACAGCTGTGCCAGAATTATGGCTTGCCCAAGGTCATTCAGCCAGGTGCAAGTGGAGGAGTGGGGAATCAAACCCGGTTCTCCCAGTTTAGAGTCCGTGCACTTAACCACTACACCAAACTGGTGTAGTGATTGTGACAGCATGCACTCAGAGCCAAGACAGATCTGACACTGGCAGGTCTGTGATTCAGTTTTCCTAACATTTAATAGCTGCTTGCAGGAGAAGGAGTTCAATGCTTCCACTACTGTGTGATTTCATTTACTGTCCCCATAGCTGTTGTTAGGTATGGAAAGGGGGGAGGGAGAGATGAGAGTGGGAGGGTGCTGGTCTTTTCCTCCAGAGCTAACAGTATGGGAGGCAAGGTGGTTTCAGTTAACAAAATCTTGAAGGATTGAATGTGGTTTCATTCAACAAAGCCTTGAAGGGTTGAACAGCATACATGTGCCTGAACTGAGCTCCTGCATAGCAGCTATTAGACTTTTAAAAACACTGGGAAGATCTGGTCAAGGATCTCCCAATATCATGTCTGTTTTGGTCCTCATTCAATGTGAAATGGGTGGTGTAAGCATGAGTGAGTTCACATGCAAGTGTGTCACACTTGATAACTGAAATGGGAGCTGTGTATATTAAACACTGGAGACAGGTGTCTGATATCACCTGCCGTTTTGTCAAAAATACAATTCAGTGATGGAACGTTTTATCATATGTGGTGGCGGTGTCCAAAAATTCAAAAATATTGGATATGCATACAGAAAAGGATACAAGAAATATGCAAAATGAAGTTAGACCTAGTGCCAGAAATATTTTTACTTAACTTACTTCCGGATGGTATAAATTATAACGACAAATATGTCATATTATACATAATAACGGCAGCAAGGATCTTATGGGCAAAGTATTGGAAACAAGAGATTATCCCAAAACGAGAGGAAGTGATAAAAAAGTTGTTGGAAATAGCGGAAATAGACAAGTTAAATTTAATGCTACAAGGGAAACATGAAGAACTGTTTGAGCTGAGATGGGTGGGACTGTATACATGGTTGAAAAATGTATAAATGACTCGAAGATGTATGTATATTTGAGAACTTTGTTTTATAAAAAATCAATAAATAAAACGTAAAAAAATACAATTCAGTGGATCCTGTTTATAGGCTCAGGAGTGAACCATCAAGTGATGTGCATGTATAGCAAACCAGATGAAATGCCAGGCTGGAACTGGGTGAGGGCAAGACTGTGGATTTCAGGGGAGTTGGTATGTTCTCTAAGCTGCTCTTCTGGGATTGCTTCCCTTTGGGCTCCAGTAATGGGAGACATTATGGAGGAGAGACAAACAATGTGGTTTCAGGCTCTATCCTTCAGATCTGGAATACTCAGAGTACAATTCAGACGAAGTTAAGCACTTTGAAGACGCATTGATTTCACCTGGAAAATTTAGCATGTGCTATCTCTTTTAAGAGTCCACAGTGGCTCAGAGGTTAAGATGCTAAGCTGCAAACCAGAAGGTCTGTAGTATGGCAGTTTGAGACCCTAGTCCTGTGGGACGGAGTGAGCTCCCATCTCTAGCCCCAGCTCCTGCCAACCTAGCTTTTTGAAAGCAAGAAATTGCAAGTAGATAAATAGGTATTGCTTCAGTGGGAAGGTAACAGCATTCCGTGCGCCTCAGCGTTTAGTCATGCTGGCCACATGACCACAGGAACGCCTTTGGACAGCTCTGGCTCTTTGGCGTGGAAACGGAGATGAGCACCGCCCCCTAGAGTCGGATTTGACTAGCTTTCGAGCCAGGGAAACCTTTACCTTTACCTTTTTATCTCTTTTAAATCATTGGGCCTCAGTGTTTTGGCTGGATCATATGGTCAGTTTATGGCATAGAAAAACCTTATTGATAGTGAGCAGGAGATCATCTTGCTAAAGTATATCCTTGATCACCTCGTTACTAAGGGATTTTTCCTTAACATGAAAACCATATATAATTCTGTGAGCCTCGGCTTTGCTTTGTGGGGAGTGCTTTGCCTGTCCTATGACTTGGATCTTTTGGGCTCAATAGCATTTTGTTTAGCTATAAACTATAAACAAATGGAGCTCTATCATTCTTTGCCCTTCTTCTGCTATCTTCTGGGAAAGTGTTTCAAGAAGGGCCTTATGGGAAAGGGGTGAGTATCCAGAAAATGGATCTGGAATGCACTTAGGCAGCCTTGCCTTGGGAATTTGTGCATGTCATTCATTTCTCGATTAAGCTTTTAGAGAAGAGATTCATGTCATTATAATTCTTCACTCCCCCTTCCCCCAGTAGAACATGTTTCTCTTAAGTCATTAAATAACATACTAAATAGTTTTAAGAGTGTCCGTAGTGTATCAAAATACACACAACTATCTTTTCTCTTCAACACCTGTCATTAGTTAAGCACAGGTCACAAATGGACACCCAGATTTAGAAGATAAAAAGTTTAGTGTGTCTTTTGACATTTAACAGTTTTCTTATCCCTGATCTTGACTGCTGGTAGATCTCTCACTTTTGGTTATTTATTGCATGTTCATGCTCATGGTGTTAAGTCAGCCTTCAAGTCTTAAAATGTGCAAACATTATTATTAGTTCCTTTCACATGACCTTTTCGTTTTCCTCTTCAGGCTTGGATTATTTTCTTTTGTATATTACAGATTGCTGTTGTTAATGAAACTCGGTTCTGTCGTAGTTATTTCTTTTGCTCTCTGCTGGCTTCCGTTTTGTACAGAAGTGGAGCAAATCTTACAAGTACTTAGAAGGCTCTTTCCAGTCGATCGAGGTTTGTTTGAGGTATGCCTCTCTTTTTTCCCCTCCCCTTCCAAGCTTCTTGTAAATGTTTTATATTTTTAGCTCCCTTGAGAAACCTTCAGTTTGACCCTTAGGGATTTCATGTGGAAGATACACCAGAGGGCTAGTAATATGATCTGCCTTCTCCGGCCGTCATTTCTTGCCAGTTATTTAATCCAGTATTTAACCCCTAGCTCAGCTGGTATCTTTCAGGATATTATATGCGTAGACAGCATTTATCCCATCGTCAGATCTATAGCTCAGACATTCATTTTTTCCATTCAAATAGATTCCATAGTAATTAAGAGTGCCCTTGCACTATTATCTTACTTAACATCTTTAAAAATGCATTAATTTTATTCTGGGTTTTCTTTTTTACTATTCCAAAATAGTCTTTGGATTGATGCTGCAGTGCTGCATACTTCAAAAGACATTGAAAGCCCTGATTTGATATAAGTTAAAATGTGTCAGCTTGCTTTGATGAAGTAAAGCCCAGAGGTGTTGAGAATAATGTAGAGTGGTTTGATTTACAAACATGACTGGTCTGAACTAGAGATAAATAGTGATAGAAGTTGGTTGCAGATTTACTTTTGAAAATCCTGGTATCCACAGTAGTTGTGGTGCTGGCATGGTGAAAGAAAATATTAGGATCTTCCTTATTTCTAAGTGTCAAGGGTAAACTATATAGAAATGTGTAAGCCCGAGTTCTGTCAGCCATTTGGTGTGTGTGTTTATTTTACGCATTGCTAGGTTTTACTGATGAAGGCCCTTTTTTTTAAATAGTAAAGAAGCTTCATTCAATTTATCCAGGATATCCCAAGAATTTGGGTCTAAAGTTAGCTGAAATATTTTCAGAGCTGACCAAGGGAGTGACTGATTTAGATATTAATCTGGATAAACTGAGAAACTGTCTATGTAAGCAATGCGCAGTAAGTTTATACTGGGGTGCCTGTGACAGAGTCTTTGAATTGGTTCCCATTTACAGAGATGCCTCCAAGTGCTGATAGTTGTAAAACCTTGCTGGCTATTAAGCAGGCATCTTATGTGTTTGTGGGTGCTGCCAAGCACTTGTCACCTTCAGCAGACTTGCAATGTGCGTTCTGTACACTTGCAAGTGAATAAGGAGGGACAGCTCAGTTGTTGGTAGTAGCTTTCTTGCTGTTATGTCTACACAGCTGTGATTCAAGCAGCTGTTTAGGGATGAGTTTCATGAGCATGCTAGCTGTGTGGTTACAAATTTAATTTGGAAAGTGATCCTAGCACAACTGCTAATGTCTTTAGACTTCTTGATTTATTAGGGGTTAACTCTGTCATTGCTAGCAACTAGCAAGCAAAGCTAAATATGTTCTAGTAACAGAATGTGGCAAAATATAGCATGGCTTCACATTTGGGGAAAAAAGTTTGTTTCTCATTTTTTAAAACTGAAAACTTGGTTTTGTATTTGAATATTTACAATGAGTGTGAGGAAATTTGCCCTTTTATCTAAGAAGTGTGATTTTGTTAACTGAACACTTGTTTTTAATCAGTGTGCACAATTTTGAGTCAAGGTCACAAAAGTGTAAGTGTTGCACTTAATCTTGGCATTAGATCTTCATCTGGAGGGTCTTCGTCATTCATCATGTAAATAATGCCCATCAGAAAATAATGCATCATTTAAAATATCTTTTCAGGATAAAGTAGCCAATATTTGGTGCACCTTAAGTGTCCTTATCAAAATTAAGACGGTTCTGTCATCCCAGACACAGCTTAAACTGAGGTAAGTGAGAACAGAAATCCTGACTGGCTTTTAGTTTGTTTGTATTATGTTTTGGAAAGATTTCAAAAGTATATTTTAGCACATTGTAATAAAGTAAGATTGGGACACCACTTCACCCATCTGTAAAAGTTGTTTAAATAGTTTTAAGTTGCTTTTTCCTTGTGTTTTAAATATGAAGACAAGATATCAGGAGATAATTTGTTAAAAGAGCTATATACATTTTATTGGTTTTCATATTCAATAAATACAAACAGTAGTAATACTGAATTATATTAATATGTGAATTCAAGTGTAGCTAAATTAGTGTGTTTTTAATATGTAAAAATATGTTTTGTTGCCTTATAGCTTTGCTTTAACATTTCTGAGCCTACTTCCCTGTTGTATTAAACTAACCCTGCAGCCTTCTCTAAAAGGATTTAAATATGCTTTGGTAAGTATACAGCGAATTTTTCTATTTAAAGCGTACATTTTACAATAAGTACAAATCTTGCCAATGGATGACCTCTCCCCCCCCCCCAATCATTCCTACTATTTCTGTTTAGAGAGAAAAGCTTGGGGAGGGCGGAGCAGAGAAAATAAAACAAGGGGTCATGTGAAAAAGGGAAGGGCAGTTCCATTCACTACAATCATGGATTCAGCCATTTGTATTGTGTGACATGAAGTACTTCTCATGGCCTTGTATGCTAATACCACCTTGCCCTTTACATCTTAGTCTAGGAGGTCCTCTGACTGGTTTTCGAGTTACTAGGGTTCAGATTTCCAGTTTGATAGGGCAATCTATCTGGCAAATAGAGATGCCCTTGAAAACCACAAAGAGTCACCTTTAGGAGTCTTCTAGGTCAGAATATATTATCCAGTGTGTTGAAAGTAAATGTCCCCCAGTCATACTAACATTGCTCTCCCTTTATCTTTACAAAATGGAACTAATCTTCTTCGTGGTCTCTGTGCATATCACACCTATGGGATCTAGTGCACGTGTGCTGATCTGATCGGTGTTGTACAAAGCTCACAACGGGATTTTCGTGCCTCCACCCTGAGCCTGCATGGGAACCCCAACTGTGCATGCCCAGGGAGGTGGAGCGCGGACATCCCGCCAGTTCTCTTCTGACTGCCGCGCTGTTAGCAGCTTTTGTCGATTGGTGCTTGTTCCTATTCTCACTTCGGGAATTCTTCGTTTTTCTTCTTCCATTGGATTATTTCTCAGAATATTGGACTTTTTGTCAATAACTGTTAGAGGAGGAGGCGGGTGAGAACTTTCCGTGGTCTTCGGACCATCAACCCTCTCCCCTCCCCTTCTCCCCTCACGTCTGAGGAACTGTTTATGGATAAGAAGTGGGGGTGTTTTAAGAGGTGTGCCTCATATGTCGACCAAACTCCCTCAGAAGTCATTGGTATCGACGGATTCCCCCACCGAAACCATCAACATCGACGCCAGAATCCACGGATACCCTCTCGAGGCCGAGACCACCTCGACTAGTCAAATCTGCTTCTGATACGGGGCCAGCCCCCTCCAAGAAGCATTCTTCCAAGTCTGCTTCTTCTGCCTCAACACCGGTGAAGAAACAGAAGAGGAATAAGTTGGAGAAACATACCTCCCACAAGTCATCCAAGTCTCACAAGGTGAGCAGCATAGTACTCCCTAAGGGCTCTGTGCTGCCAACAATATCGCAGTCGCACTCCCTATCGACGCATCAGTCCGTACTGGAGCTGCCGGATGTACAATTGATGCCACTGATTGAAATTCTTGACTCTCCAGTCAGGCAGCTGAACCCTCCGGTACAACACATGAACCTTGGACGACGCTCCCCATCTGTATCAGCTTCCGAAGCTGAAGGTGAGGTAATAGTGGCTTCTGGTGTCGGCCGACGCTCTATGTCTGCTTCCTCCTGGACCAGCGGTCGTTCCAGCCCGGACCGTCGACATCGACCCGATGACCAATCCCATTCTCCTTTCTGCGTGGATGATCGAGGTCGATGGGATGAATATACAGCCCATCTTGATCGGCACCACTCATCCCGATCACCGAGGAGGAATTATTTGCCCAAGCCACCTTCAGGTCAGGGCTCTCCTACCCAATACCGACATCACTCATCGATGCTTCCCCCATGGGATCATCGTCACCACATGCCATACTGGTTTTCTTCCTACCCTCTTTCGGCATCAATGCCTTGGCTAACGCCTATGAGACCAGAGGATTGGGACCACCATTCGACCCGCTCTCCACGTCATCCACCACCCTCCGCATCCCTCTCCAAACCACTGAAATCTCTTTCTCCGAGGCAAGTCGCGCCTCGTCTTCCATCGCCTCCTCCACCACCATCGTCAGTTACTCCGAAGGAGCTTCATACACTGCCGATTCCTATCCAGAGGTCTCCATCACCTTCCGAGGCCTTTCCAGTCGCTTCCAATGTCGACCAGTCTGAGGGTGAGATCTCACAGGGAGATACCTCTCCAAAACATAAGGTCTCCGAAGACCTCCCAATCTCCCCATGTGAGGACTTGACTTCTTATGGAGATTTAGTCAAAAGAATGGTTCATTCATTGGGTCTGTCTATCGTCCAACCTCAACCATCGATATCGGACACGGTTTATGATGTCGTCCAGATGGACACGTCCACAGCGATCTCCCTTCCAATTTTTTTTGTGTGCCCCCTGTAGGGGATTTTTTAATTTGCATTTTCTATAAACTACAAACTATAAAAACTACAACAAAATCAGGGCAGGGAACTACATACTATGGGTGAAAGTAAAGAAAACCCACTAAACCCCCAAGAGAATGGTTGTCATACAAACTGCTTAGCAAAATTAGCTTACAGCTCATAATTCAATTCAAATTCATGGATTGTGGTCATCTAACAATCAGTTTATACTAATAATATGACTTTAAACACCTCAACTTCTGACTTCTTAAAAAGCAAAATAAAACTTAAAACATTTTAAGAGCTTTTAGAGTGTGATAACATCTTATTTTTTATACTTCGGCTTTCTCAACTGATAACTTGTCTTCGGGGCAGCTGCCCCTAATTTAGAGTCTGAGTCCTCGTCTGAAGATGCTGCTTCTCCTTTTTCTTCACTGTCTTTGGTGCTGTCCTCTTTCTAAGCTTCAACCTCTCCTGATGGACCACTATGTAGATGTAGAAATTCTCGTGCCTTTTATACAGAGTCAATTTTTTTATTTCCCATCCATAAATTTGAAGATTGTACCTTCGGATACTAACCGTCTGTAGGGGATGTTTTTTTTGTAAAAATATCACCAAGTCTCTGTATTTCCTCCTCTTCCTTCTTATTTCAAATGGGATGTCCTTTAATACTTTTATTTCTTTGTCTTTGATCTTCAAGGTAGATCCATTTGTTGCTTTGAGAATTAATCACTCCCCCAGGCAGATTATTTTTTCTTGTAAATTCTGGATACGATCTGTAGATCATATCTATATCGCTTTGTAGGGTATCCGTTTTTATATCTGCCATAGGTCCTAATGCATCACACATAGTCTGTTTCAGATTCTCATATTTTTCTTCAGGAACACCTTGAAATCTTAAGACATAACTTGCTCTCTCCATTTGTAACTTTATCAGTTGAGACTCTTCCATCAATCTCTTTTCTTCCATCACCTGCAATTGTTTTTTAAGCTTTTTTATGTTGGTATCCACTTCTTTTACATCTTGTTCAGTTTTATCTGGGGTTTTTTGGCTATTTCAGTCAATCGCAATTGCTGTGAGTCGAACCTTTTACTTCTTGTTCAGTTTTATCTGTGTGGTTTTTTTTTGGCTATTTCAGTCATCTGCAATTGATGTGCGTCGAATTTGCTGTGCAGTGCTGTCACTTGTTCCAGCAGGGGTTGCAATGCTTCCGTCAGCATCTTTTGTAGCTCTGTAGATGTGTCCTGTCTAGGGGCAGGACTCGTTTGACCAGCAGTTCCGGCAAGACGTTTTGGTTTTACTTTTTTGTCTTTCTCATCCTTCTTCATGGGCGCCATGTTTAAGATTGTTTACACTTTATCCAAGTTATCACAATCTCTAATTCTCCCAGCTCAGCGTGGTAAGTTCTTAAATGCTTTTATTTCAGTCTCTCTTGCTTCAGTATTCCACCCCCCTTTTCACATAGACGCAAAGTTCACTTAGTTTTTCTTATCGGGGGAGAGTCCCCCCCACTTCCGAGAGTCCCCCCCCGCTTTTAAAGGGTGGGTTTCCGCTTAAATTTTTGGTGATTCTTGCTTAAACTCCAACTCACATTTCAATGCTAGATCCGCTTTTCTTTGCAAATCACTCGGCCACCAACACTTGCTCCGGTGTGTGCTTCTAATTCCCATTCGAGATGCTCCACAGCAGGACCTTCAGGGCATGGAGAAAGCCCCCCCCCCTTTGCCGGCAGGGTTGCCAGAGAAAGAGCCTTCTTGCGCCCCATGTCTAGGAGCCTCCTACAGAGACTCCAGGGGTAGCGTGGACAATCGCGTCCCCTCCTCACTGTGGGCTCTGGCAGTCCTCTCCCGTAGGATCAGGAGAAGCGACCGCCATGGCGAACGGATCTCCCTTCCGATGTTGAAAGTACTCCTATACACAGTGCAGATGCCCTGGGAGAAGCCCTTATCCGCACCGGTGTCAACACAGAGACTGGATCACATGTATAGAGTGCAAGAGGAAGAAGCTGGTTTTCTACACGTCCATCCAAAACCAAACTCCATGGTTGTCTCCTCTTCTTCCAGAACTAGACGTACTCATATGACTCCCTCTGACAAGGAAAGCAAGAAGCTTGATGCTTTCGGGAGATGCTTTTACTCAGCGGGTGCCCTGGGAATCAAAACATCCAATTGCATTGCATGTATGAGTAGGTACCAGTATGCATTATGGCAACAACTTTCTGACATCTTGCCCTTTCTTCCTGAGGACAAAACTCAAGCAGCCCAAACCCCAGAAAAGGAAGGCATGGTTCTGGCGAAGCAGCTTCTGAATTCATCTAAGCACTCACTGGATACTTTCTCCAAAACTATGTCTTCAGCGGTCGCCCTTCGTAGGCACTCCTGGCTGAGAACAACTTCTTTGCCACCTGATACCAGGGCATACATAGAAGATCTCCCCTTTGACGGTGATGGCCTGTTCCACTCCTCTATTGACTCTGCTCTGCTGGCACTGAACTATTTCCAGCCCATCCTTCAAGGGCATTGCGTAACTGTTCGGACGGACAATACGACGGCGCTCAGCTACGTCAATCGTCAAGGTGGGACAGTGTCTCTGGCAATCACCCTCTGGAAATGGTGTATGGACAACGAAATCTTCCCTGTGGCCACTCACATTCCAGGGACCTGCAATGTGAAGGCAGACCTTCTCAGCAGGGGTCTTACTCAGCATCATGAGTGGGAGCTGGGTTGGACGTACCTTCGCCCACTCTTTCAGAAATGGGGCAGTCCAAAGATAGACGTATTTGCCTCCAGAAGGAACGCAATGTGTCCTTTCTTTTGCAGTTGGGGGGGAGCGGACCCTCTCTCTCTAGGAGATGGCCTCCTCTACCTGTGGGGAGAGACACTCCTCTATATGTTCCCTCCTCTACCCCTCCTCTTACGAGTAGTGCAGAAACTAGCCGGAGTCAGGCCAAACTGTATCCCAGTGGCTCCATGGTGGCCCAGGCAACTGTGATTCACCACTCTTCTCCGACTCGCGAGGGGCAGGTACCACCACTTCCCCAGAGAGCCGGATCTCCTTCTAGTGGAAAATGCATCACTTCTTTACGTCAGCGTAGACAATCTGAAACTGACAGCTTGGTAGGTGTCTCAGAAGTTCTTATTAATTCTAGAAAGGCGTCCACTCATCTTTCCTATCAGAGGAAGTGGCTTAGGTTCCTTTCATTCTTGCAGACTCCAATTACTTCACCGAGGTCTGTGAGCCTGGATAAGATCCTAGAGTTCCTCCTGTCGTTCGGTGATCAGGGCCTTTGCCACTCATCTATTAGGGTCTATCTGGCAGCCATTTCTGCCTACCACAAAGGATTGGACGGTTATTCGATATTTGCACATCCCATTTCAAAGAAGTTCCTTCAAGGGCTCATGCGGTTGTATCCCCCTGTGAGGGCTCCAACACCATTTTGGGATTTACCCTTGGTGCTCCGCCACCTCACGAGAAAGCCGTTCGAACCTATGGCTTCCTGCGACCTTCAGTACAGTGTATTCTACCAAGACAATGGCAACCTCCACAGCTTTCATGAAGGGCGCATTGCTGTCCTCTATCTGTCGAGCTGCCATGTGGTCCACGCTAACCACGTTAATTAAACATTATGCATTAGACGTTCGTGCACAGAATAAGGTCGATCTGGGTCATCTGGTCTTGTCCTCTGTGGAGCACTGAGCCTGACAGCGCCCACCTCCAGGTGAGCCACTGTTTTTCAATCTCCCATAGGTATGGTGCACAGAGACCACGAAGAAGATAAACAGGTTGCTTATCTGTAACTGATGATCTTCGAGTGGTCATCTGTGCAGTCACACCGCCCGCCCGTCCTTCTCCACTGCTGTTATCCTCAGTCATTTTCCTTACACGACTTTGGTTGATAGTGGTCAGAAGGAACTGGCGGGATGTCCACGCTCCCACCCCCCTGGGCATGCACAGTTGGGGTTCCTGCGCAGGCTCAGGGTGGAGGCATGAAAATCCCGTTGTGAGCTTTGTACAACACCGATCAGGCGCACTAGATCCCATAGGTGTGACTGCACAGATGACCACTCGAAGATCATCAGTTACAGGTAAGCAACCTGTTTTTATTGGAAAGAACCAAAGAAGGTTCCCTATAACCCATTGCATCTCTGAGCAATGACAAAATCAATCACAGTGGATCTCTGAATATTGGATCAGCCACAGCCTGAAGTCTGTATGATTATGTTGCATTGATGCATGAAGCATCCTGTGACTACGGAGTGTTTAGCAGTTGCTCACCCTCCTTGTTCTGTGCTTGCATAAGGAGTCCAGCTGGGATTTAATGGCTTGTGTTATATGGGAGCAGAATGTTATGCCTAGATGTAATAGAGATAGAGCCTTTAATAGAAAGAATGCACCTGAAAAGTCCAAAGCTCACATGCTGTTGTCCTCATTGGCATGTTGCAACATCAGCTGGAACAAGAATTGCAATGGTTGCCTGCTGGCTAGAAGAAGGCAGGGCAGGCAATCTCTGCTCAGATTCTCAGATGTCTTCTGCCAGTGGGTGTTGCCTACAAGTGAGATATTATTTGGTAATTGTGACCATATTTTTTTCACATTACTAGTTACCAGATGTCTCTGATTGAAGTGTTCTAACTATAGGCTCAGTTTTGTCTAGAGGCCTGGGTAGCAGGGAAATGGACCATGTAAACTCTTAGGGTAGAGGTAGGCAACCTCTGGCACACGTGCTAACATAGCCTGGCACTCCATATGATTTTATTTGGTGCTCAGGGCTTGATCTTTGCTCAATCAATCAAGGTACTGCCAGCACTGTTGGGCCAGTGATGTGGGAGAAGACAACAGGCATGGCTTATACCCATTATCACTTCCAGATCTGCACAGCTACTAGTTAAGTCCAAGAGATGCTTGCAGTACCACTAGGGCTCAGCTTGCTCATGTACAGTCATCATATCCCTGCCCCATATTATTTGTTGGCAAGTAGACGCTGCATTTTTATGGCACTTGGACCCAAAAAAGTTGCTTATCCTTGTGTTAAAGCATCTGAAGATTAACCATTCTCTTTCTCAGAACTGACCAAATCTTTATGCTTTATTGTCTGCATATTCAGAGATTAGAAAAAAGTAGTGTCGTATCTGTAGAAGAATATGAATAATTCTTCCATCAGTCGCAACTGAAGCTTCTTTCCTTACTGTAACCCTCCCACAAGAATTTCTTTAATTTTTTATCACTGTTTGAAAGTTGGTTTGTGTGGTGAAGACCAAAACACATTTTGTCTACTGAACACATGCTGGAACTAAGGAAAAGTCCTTAGACATACTCGTGATTTCAGCTCTTAAGACTTTTATTCGGGAAGAACAAGACAACTATGCCTGGCTCGCAGGCCGGTTTATATCCCCGAAAACCCCACACCCAAAACACACCCCACACAAGTAATTGGCTATTTACAGTGGCCGAGAGTTCCATAGGTTCTCGGCCGGGAGCCTAGCCCTCTGATTGGGGCGGGCCAGGATCCGCTAAACCCATTATTCTAAGGAGCGAAGCTCGGAGATTTAGCCTGGCCGCATGGAGCCTTTTTGTGCCACGTGGTCGGCAATAGATACACTACAGGGTATGAGATTTATTTTCACAATGTTTACTCTTCTCCGTAAATACTTTGTCAGTGCGGTCCGCCTAGCCATGTTGTCAGAGTCACAAATCAATAAACCCGTAGTAAGGAAAATGACCCCGCAGTTGTCCCTGGGAATGAAGAGCACTAATTATGTGTGTTTGGTAGCCTAAAGTACCACGATCCAGTTAGCAGCCCCATTGGAGCTTAGAATAATGCATGGGTTTCTTACTTACCACTCCATAACCTGAGAAAGTATAAACACTCCCCTCCATCCCCAAATTGGATAACTACTTATTTCAGACTTCTAGAGAGGAAAATGGGAGCATTGTCAGGGGGGGTGTTTTATTTATTTATTTATTTATTTATTTTATTTAATTTATACCCCGCCCTCCCCGCATGCGGGCTTTAAATATTTATCAGCCCAGTGGATCCAGAAAAATCAGAAGTGCTTGGTGTGAACAAAAATACTAAAAGCCTAAGCAAACTATCCCATTTTAAAGTAGTCTTTAAGACCTAGAAGTACAAAGACATTCTCATTACTGAAAATTATAGGGACAATTAAAACAACCATGTATGCTTCTTTGAAAACTTATTTAATAGCATCAGATGTTGAGAAACAGCCAATCTCACCTTGCTTAGTAGGATATTTGCGGTGTGAATTTTTTTATCCTTAAGTTTTATTTGTTGGTTACTATCTTCATTGTTGTCTTACTGTTTCTGAATAGTTATATTTAAGTGAGTATAGGTGTGTCTTTAAAGAGAGGCTTGGAAACAACTAACCTTAGACTTTACTGTGAGGCCTTCAAGTTAAGACATCTGACTATATCTACAAAAATGTTGACTACCATTTGACTAATACAGAGCAAATATAATGAAAGGAATCCCATTGAAAGAAGGACCAGTTACAATCACAAGGCCAGGTCAGGTACTGAGTATACAAGAACCTAATCATGCTCTCAGTCTCATGTAGACTGCATCCATTTCAGCCTAACAGTGGGGCTGGTGCACCCCTCCGCTGTTAAGCTGAAATAGATGCAAGCCATTTCAGCAATCCCTCTTGCTTCCCCCCCTCCCCACTTCCAAGCCGGGAGGAGCAAAAGGAATCACTGAAATGCCTTGCATCCAGGAGAAATGGAGACCCTTCCTGGGAGATCTCCTCAGCTGGGAGAAAAGTGGGAGTCCCTTCCCAGGAGATCCCCCCCCCTTTCTCCTGGCAGAGGCTCGCCACAGCCAGAAGAAAGGGAGTCCCTTCCCAGGAGATCACACACACACACACACACACACACACACACACACACACTTGCTCCTGACTGAGGCTCGCTGCAGCCAAGAGAAAGGGAGACCCTTCTCAGGAGATCTCCCCACTTTCTCCTGGCCATGGTGGGGATGTCCATGCGGCGGGAAGACCCCATGAACAAAATTGAACCTGGATTTTTCCGGTTCATGCCCACCCCTAGTGCCAAACAGATTGTATCATTTTGTATATTTTTAGAAACTGCTTAAAACAAATAAAGCATCTTAGTCTAGGAGTTTAAAAGTGGAATTTTTAAAAATGCTTGCTTTCCATTATACAAGATTTGAGAAGAAAAACATCTTTAAGCTGTACATAGTAATTCCATTCAAAAATATTTATTACAGACAAAAGCTTTATTTGGGTGAGAGTTCTTTTCACTTTTGTTATATGCCCTATCAGTGCTTTTTATTATTTTTTTTACATGTGACTCACTACCAGATTTCATGAGCTGTTCTGCAACAGTCATGAGAGGCTCATTAGTAATGCCCTGGTGGATGACCTGTGACAGGAAATGGACAGAGGAAGTGGAACCCTATTCTCCTGGACCACTCATAGGTTTTTGATACAATTGATCATGGTATCCATCTAGATTGTTTCAGGATTGGGTCTGGAAGGCACCATTTTGTGGTGGTTTTGGTCCTCCCTTGAACGTAGGTTTCAGAGTGTGATGTGAGGAGGCTATGGCTCACCCCTTGTCCTCTGGCCTTTTGGGTCCTGAAAGGTTCTGTCTTGTCCCCCATGCTTGAAGCCACTGGGAGAGGTCATCTGGAGATTTGGGCTGAGCTCTATTCAGGCCTCCTGCAGATCCCAGAAAGATTATGGAAACTATGAACAGGTGTGTGGAGGCAGTTTTGAGATGGTGAAGGTTAATAAGCTGAAATGCAGCAGAATGTTGACTGGGGTGGATCATAGCAGCCATATCACTCTAATCTTGTTCCATCTATGCTGGCTCCCAATTTGTTTGCAGGCTCAATGCAAGGAACTAGTACTGACATTTAAAGCTCTATATGGCTTGGGGCCAGCATGCATTAAGGACCACTTTTCCCCATATGAATCCACCCATCCACTCAGGTCATGTTTGGGTGTTTTGGGTGCCCCTACTATCTGGGCCCAAATTCACCTAGGCCACACACATGCACACATGAATTTTTCAGACCTTTGGTCAAATGTCCTAGTGACTTTTGCCTTTCAGTGTGTAGACATAAATACATTAGCTGCTGTTGCTGAACAAATATTAAAGAATATTGACATGATTGTGGAAATTAAAACACCTTTGTTGCCCCCTAATTAACACTTGTTAACTTTCTTTTTAAAAGGCTACCTGTGCACTGTCCTTCTTTCTCTTCTCATTCCAAGTGCATGAAAAATCTATTCTTCTAGTTGCAATGTAAGTAGCATTTTAGATACAGAAAATATTTTGCTCCTTGCCTATTGGCATAGGGAATATCTATGTGTGATATGGGCCAATTTTTAAACAGCTGTGCTGATTCAATGGGTCATGGAATTTCACTGAGAATAAGGCTCGAGCCCTCAAAGCCAGAGAACAACTTGCACTGTCCTTTCGGAGGGATTAGCACATCCTTGTAATTCCAGGGTCTTTTTAAAATCCAAAAATGGAGTATAAAATATTTAGAAGGTTGGAATAACTAGACATCTTTATAGCACTTCCTCAGAGAGAGTGTGTGTGAAAGAGCAGCTGGTATTTGCTGCCCAAGGTGGTGACCTTTATGTCCTTGCCTTGTAAAACCAAATCCTGCTTTCAAAAGGGTGATGTTACAGAGTCCCCCTCAGGCTATGGAGTTCTTGCTTTCCTTTCACCAGTGTGGGAAAGTAGGTCGAGAAGTAGAAAGGTTATTGAGAAGTGGGAGAAGAAACAACTAAGTTAGGTAGTTTCCTGATTTATGCCAGTTTGTGGAATATTGGGTACGCTGAAGTCATACACTGTAGAAACCACAAAACTTGGTGCCTGCATCACAGTTCTGTCAAGTTGGAGTTTGGGGGACTTGGTTCCAAAACGAACACTTTTTAAACTTTCTGTTAACCCTCCATAACATACTCCGTTTCAAGATTGCTATTGCATGTGATATGCCATGTGGCCACTGGCAGCAGTTGTATGAATAGAAAAACTCTTCACTAACCCTAATGGGAAGATGCCCAAGTGGTCTCCTGTGGGGGAATATCCACAGTAAGGCTTACTGTAAGAGGTACTCACCACTTGGGTACTCACCAGCTAAAATGTTACTTTGACAATGTTTATGTGCTTCTGTTTTCTCCTTAGACCAGTCTGCTTAGTTATAAACGAAATTCCTTTTATGTCTGTATGGTTTCTGCTTGTTTCAACATTCAGGTGAGTCTTGATGATAATATCTCTAAAGAATTATTTCCATCTTGACTTTACTGAAGACTTTTTAAGGACACATGTTCCTTCATAAGTTGTTTGAAGGGCAGTCTCGAGAGAGCATACGTTCATTACTATGTTTCTCAACAGCATGCTCCCTCTTCTCCTGAAGGATGGCCTACTGCTTTCTTACACTGTGACAACACTGGCCTTTCTTACCGCATGTACAACTTCTTTTTCAATCTTTGAAAAAACTTCTGAAGATGATCTGCAGCTGAAAACATTTTCTGCTTCTGTCAGGAAATACATTCCTTGGCTTAGAACATTTCCAAATGTTATGAAGAGTTCAGTAAGTAATTTATACAAAATTTTCTCCCATCTTCTGTGCGTTAGTTTCCAAAGGGATATGCACTTTAATTCTGCTTCTGTATTTAAATGCAGCACAGGCCATCGTATGGAATTGCTAAGTGCCCCTCCCCTCTGGTTCGATTATTGCCATAAAGCCTACTCTTTGTAAAATTTGCTGCTGGAATATTTAGGCAGAAATAAGAACTTCATAACCATAACCATTAAAAAATGATAAAATGGAATCCACCATCATGCAATAGCATCCCTCCCCATTACTGAAAAGGACAACTTTTGTGCACAACAGATATTAGAAATCCTTTGCTGTCAGAGGTTCTATAGTTACTTAATGTTAGTGTTCGCATCAACCCTGGCAACTAGGGGTTCACAAAAAAACCACGGTATTTTTGTTGGAGTATAGTGAATCCAAAATATATCTTTATTACTCAATATTTCCTAGACGCAAAACCAGTATGGTATTCAGATTCAGGAAATATTCAGGATTCCTGAATTTTTTCCAGTCCAGTGGACCTGAGAAGAAAAACACAAGAGGATCAGCTGGACTAGCGGGAGCTGAGAGCTCTGGGCTGGCTCCTCTTTGCAGCTTGGTTAAAACTGAACTGCAAAATGAAGCCAGCCCCAGCTGAGGCAGCATGGATCTGTCAGCTCCCACTGCCCTGGCCGATCCTGGGCTGCAGCCAGCCCAAGCCGAGTCTTCTCCTTGCAGGCTTGGCTAGGGCTCTGCTGGGCAGCCTGGTTTAAACCGGACTGCCCAACAGAACCCACCCAGGAGCCAATTCTGCAGGGAGAGTTCTGCCTGCAGGCTCTGTTGGTCAGCCAAGTTTAAACCGGACTGCCCAATAGAGCTGCCCCATCCTCCATTGTTTCCATTGGAGGTGGGGGAAAGGCATTTAAAGGGATTGCAGTCCCTTTAAATGCTTTTTGCAAGCCACGAGTGTCCTTTGATTGTAGCTATCCAGCAGTCCTGAAAAATCACAAATATTTTTGGGATTTTTCAGGGTGGCTATTTTCAGATAGCCGAATCAGTAGGGCATTCGGTATGTGGCTGAGTAAATACCCAATAAATACCAATAATGTATTTATTGGGTATTTTTTTGGCTCGGTTTATACTGAGCGCACACCCCTACTGGCGACTGGAACATAAGATGTCATGTTAGAGACACATTGTATTTACTGAAATATCCTCCATAAGGATGATGAAAACAGAGCACCTAAGCAATGAAACTACTTATTGCACATTGTAAATCAGTGGTAACCAGTCTACCTTTTTTCTCTCCTCCTTTCAGTTCCTTGTCTCAATAACTCTGATGGGCACCCTGACTTTAATGAGCGCTACAGTGGATCCTCCACAAAAGCTCCCAGATTTATTTCCAGTAGCTGTCTCAGCTGTATCCTGCTTGCACTTTCTGTTCTTCTTGCTGTATTTTAATGTCATTGCAATATGGGAATTGGGAGATAGCCAAAACCAGAAAAAATCCAATTAGTTCCAAATGCCAACCCACAAACATTACAATTGTTAAGAAACACACACCCTTTTTATTTTTTCTATTGATATAAATTGTATATAATTTGAGGTATTTCAAGTTTTACATTTTTCTTGGAGATGACCAGACAAATGTTTATGTGTCAATTTGTCTTGTTTCTGACTGTCAGGAGATGCTACCGAAGTGTGTTTGAAATGGACTTTCCCTCTATGTATGCAATTAAAGAGCCATAATTTTAGATGCCTTGTGCAAAATGAAAAGGCTACTTCTACCCTGAAAATCATCAAGAATGACTCAGCAACTTGTACCAGTTTGTTTAAATAAAATCTCCCAAATTAATTTAATAGTATCAGTGTATCAATTTAATGTACTCCCAAAAATGAAATGTGACACAGACACAGAACTATATGTAACAGCAGTAACTCATGTCTGTTGCTACTAACTGCTGCCTCTTATAGCCTATTTGATTACATACATTAAACTGCCTTGTACAATATTTCACTAAACTCCATATGATATGCTTAAAATCAAGGCCATTGCACTAATATTCATGACTTGGTGTCATGGTTCATGCTTACATGACAGTCTTATTTCAGCATTAACCTCTATACTAGCTGAAGTCCATAACAAGAGTTCCAAGGTGCAGTGATGGCTAACGTTATTTTTCATATATATATCCTCATGTAGACTTCACTGTGATGGAGATCTGCAAATTTTATAGCCAAAATAAAATGATCAGTCT